>NC_140355.1:15664963-15893079 GCF_963514085.1 Chelon labrosus
TACCAGCGTTAGCTCATTACGCTGTTATGCAGGGAAAGTGGCAAGACTCATTAGAGGCCCCCCTACTTAATAAGCTCAATCTAGATCTGTTAATGATGGCATCTGATTGAAGCGGCGATCGGGGAGTAACACAGAAAGGTCACGGAGAGAATTCAATAGAAGTACAGTTCAAAATTTGATCTGATTTAAGGTCGTTTCCGGCACATGTTTGGTTTTCTGTTGCAATTAGCTTAGTTGCTTCTTCCGAGTCCTATCCAAGAGCATCATTTGTGAATGCCTGCCAATCCCGTATGTGGTTGCATCTGACATGCTGAGCCAGAGATTGATTTTCATTCACTAAATGCCTTGGTACATTCATCCTGCTATAAGGAATGACTGGAACCGTCTCACATGCACGGTGCAGCACCAGCTGCATGGCACTGATCCTAGATGACAGTTTCACGGCCAAGTGTGTATGGAAGGACTGCATAATGTATTTTAGCGAGCATTACCCGATTGCACTTTGATTGATTTTTAACAGCGTTTTTTTTGCTTACAACTTGCAGAAAATGTGACAGTCAGACAGGAATAATGATATCGGAGCCTCATCATTTGTGTCCTACCCACCAGATTGTCCATGTCAGTTCTTGACAGCATGTACGTCCTCATGTTGGCGTTCTGGTGTAGCAGGGTGTACAGTAGTAGTGTGGCCTGGTCAGAGCGTTGCTGCTCGCAGAGAGCCGTGTACAGACTGTTGAAATTGATCTGGAAAGTGTGAGGCTGCTCCACGGGCAGCGATGATGTGTCTACATGGGGAAGGGTAAATATTATCACGATCATTATTACATTGCTTAACTGCTCTCTGGTACATGTCCGACATAAACAACTTCCTCAGAAATGTACAGTGAAGTAAAATAAACAGCGTGTCTACTGTACATCAATCACCTTGTGTGTTTCTGAAGCAAGTAATCGCCTGGCGGTAGGGGTTGGGCCAGTCAGGTCCATCTGTCAGATTGGCTAGCACCAACAGTAACAGAAGGCTCTGATTGGACAAAGGTAAAGGGTTGTGTTCCTGGTCTAATCCAGCTCTGCTGCCAACTCCGCCCAATGTGAAGACATTCCACAGACCACCTGCAGAAAAAAAAAGACATACACACATAAACATACATGAAAAAGGTCTTGTTTTTTTATCCAATTCATTTAATTATACTTAAAAGGGAACTACTGTTTTTTTACAGCCTGGACCTTATTTCTGGCATAAAATATGATAATTTACTCACCCATATAACTTTGGTGTTTTTTGGAGTCGTTCTTCAGATATTTAGATTTGCGTATATCCATATAGTGTGAGTGACTGGGGCACCGAAACCTGTTATCATCATCCAGGATCTGTAGATTGGTAACTCAGGACTCAACGGGGAATAGCACTAGCATATCATAACGAAATATTGGTGAAATGAATGAGTTTCGCGGCAGATAATGCGTTATTTAGAGGCTGCGTTTCGGTGCCCCAGTCACTTCCACTATGAATGTACGCGGATCTCAATATATGACGAACGACTCCAAATAACACCAAAGTTATAGTGAAAGAAACTGGAATTTGATTAATTCATCTAATTTTGGACAAACGGTCTCTGCTTTAAATTAGCAGCTCATAAATATGACAATAAAATATTTGGAGAAGAACGGGTGTCACTTGTAGTTACACTGGAAGGACTTGGAACTGTTTAACTCAAAGGAGAAATGGTAAAGACAAGTGAAACGTGCCGGAGGAGAGGTTTGTTTGCAGAAAGATGACCACTATGTTCTTCAGATCAGCAAGAATTTAAATTTTCCATCCAAGAAAACATTCAGGTATATCGTCCAAAAAATCGTGGACTGAAAACAAAATGCGCACAGACATAGCTAAAGCAGCCAGAAGACTGGGCTGCACAAATCTTGAACACAATCCAGAAAAACAAGCAAGAAACTGACGCAAAAGGTTTGTCGAGAGATCAGTGAGAATTACCAGATACAACTCGGTTCACAGACCATTCAGAGTAGGATCAATGAGTGTGAGAACAGAAGGGAAAGCGATACGTTGGGAACATTCATCAGCTCACAGAATTAGACAACTGGGATTAAATTTACAAAAGGACATGCAAAGAAAGACAGCGGCTTTATATGGGAGTCTCTGACAGGTAGGCTGGACTCCAGCAAAGTGGAATGTTTTAAGGCTGGACTAAGAACCCTGTTTGTCTGTTTCAACAGATGGGTAAATAGAAGATAAGCAGTTAAGATTCCCTACGTGAGCCTTTTTTTCATAGAAAGCACTGAAGTATTCTCACAAGTGATGCCTCCACAGGCGCATAACGGCCTTAGACGTCAGTGGGAAATGAACTGCGAAAGAGTAAGCACGGTCGGACTGATGTAATCAAGGCCAAGCCGGACACAATGGAGGCACGCACAATGGTTAGCACCTGAAATTTGAAACAACATAGACGGCGCCACAGAACAAAGAGAAACTGGAACTACTGGCCAACTGGACTGGGGTTGGTTTTTGTTTAGTTTTTTTTTTTTTTTTTTTGGTGGGGGATGAGAGAATTTCTGAAAGCGCCACTGAAGTGTTGGCGCTTTCAGGCATCACGAGAAGCACGAGAAACATGAACACCAAGATACACAGCTGACAGTCCCTGGCTCCTACACGTCTAGCCAGACTGAGGGCACAAGCCGAGCACTAGTGAGAGGCAGTGTGTTGCAGCTCCACTCTGATCCAGATACTGGATTTCAGGAGCAGCTAAGTAGATTTGTTGCCATCTAGAGGTGAGGGCTGGAAGAGCAGAATAAAATCTTTGAAAACTGCACATTCTTTTCTCAATGTGACGTTAACAAGCCGCCTCGCTTCTCGCAATGATACCTTTTTATTCGGTTAATGCGAATGAGAAACCAGTGAACAAGGACGGCTGATGTGATTCATACACAGAGGAATTCGACTGCAAAAAAAAAAAAAATCAATGAAAAGTAGCGCTGACGGGAAAAAACTTACAGATGAAGCCCATGGGAGGTCAAAGCTTTAAACAATTACGCATGGTGAAATTAAAGCTTTTCAAACACTTTGTCTCCTCGCTCCCTTCATGTTTATGTGTTGTTTTTTCTCTAAATTCACTAATGGCTGGCAAAGAGCTACTTCAACTTTTGTGTGTACGCAATTCCAGTGGAGAGGGGGAAGGGATCTGTTTATTTCTGGGGGAAAGGACATCAACAAAGGGCTTTCACAACAAACAGAAAAACCCCAAGAGAGAATTGACATCATTTGCACTGGTCAGTCTCTCTTTCGCTCTCTCGCTTTCTCTCTACACGCATGATAATATTCTTTCTTTCTACTGGCCAAAGAGGGAAGTGAGTGTGAGAAAAAAAACAAAATCCATCAAGAGAGGGCCAAGTAGTGACGGAGCCCTGTTCGTCTCATCACTGGCACCAGAGTGACTCGCCCGGCGGTGTCAGGGAGCCCGGTCTGGCAGCCACATTTCCTGCACTCTCACACACACACACACACACACATACACAGAGCTCTATTTTACCTTAGTGGGTGCTGTTTGTTATCCGTCTGGCTCGGTTCCCTCTGCCTGTCTGCCTGCCCACCACATAAACCCAATAATGCTACACTGCCTTGCCTGCTCCGGCCCTGGCCAGCTTCCCAGTGGAAAAAGAGGAGGAGGACACGAGAAGATGAGGAAGGGGAAGGGGAAAGTGAGGAAAAGAGAAGGTCAAACGGTGACACAGAGGCTGGTACGCTGGAATCATAATTTCGGCTTCGGGATTTACGGGCAATGGAGGCGTCCCGCTGCGAGACACAAACGGCACATCTGCACCCAGAAAGTCGTACTTTACTTTCAGTACGAGACTGTTTCCAAAACAACCTTTGAAGGGGATTTTTTTTCTTCTCAGTAAACTCTTTTACAAGTCTCCTCAGAACGTGCAAAAAAGAGGCCAAATTATAAGCTTCTGCAACAAAACATGAGCTGTTGATGCTTTAGGACGTTCAGAAGGCTGTGATGTTAAAAATCGTCGTCTTACATAATGACCACGACCATCACAGACATCACCGCTGGCACAAAGTCCATGTCTATACTCAAATCCAAATATTAAGCAGGTTCAAAAACAACTCTTCTAAATCCTCATCTGGCTGACTGCATCTACTCGACGAGGGCTTTGACCTCTTATGAAATTGCACATCATCAAACACACAAATTCTCTAGAGGTTCATTTAATGATGTCACTGTTGGAAGACTAGTAGTTTCTTAGTAGATTGTGGGGAAGTTTTAGTCTTCGTTAAGCTTCATTAAGCTGACATATACCTCTTTAATATCTGGGGTAGGCTCTTTTTCTGTTGCCGTAATTCCAATTAGACAACCACATTATTCCTTTCATAAGAATCTAAATCTCAGTGTAGCTGTTAAAACTTCTAATTTTCCATTTCGCCTGTGCCGCATACACAACATCCATCCGAACATGTGAACACCACAGAGTCCCGTGGAGACACTTGCAAAAGGGAGCTGGGGTTAGAAACAATTCCCCGTCGTTAAAAGGCGAGAACATATGCTTCAGAGCAGACAGAGAAGTGGACGGCTGGGGAACAGAGACAGACACAGTGTGCTACTTACTTATTTACTTGCATAACAGCGGATGAAATACGACATCAGGGCTTTAGGCCAAAGCTTTGGCCGGGCGCGCTGATACCCACACAGACATGCATGTGTGCCAAAGTTGTGATGATTATCCAAAAATGCATGTGTGGAAACATGCCTTACAGACGGACAATAAATAAACACAGACTTCTGATATCGCACACAGACCTAATAAAATGCTAAAACCCACTTTTATCAAAAACTAAAATAAATACATGCAACATACCAGAACATTCCTACAATTTGTATCTCCCCACGCCGGAGATGTAGAACATGAGGGCTGCACAATCAATGATCTGTATGTGTGTGTGTGTGTGTGTGTGTGTGTGTGTGTGTATGTGTGTGTGTGTGTGTGTGTGTGAGATACAGAGTTGAACATTTTTCTTAGAACATTTATTTTTTTCTTCTAACAAAACCTTTTTTAGCCATGCTAGCTCAAAGTATGTCAATGTCAGTCAGCTGACTCGCCCCTTTGGCCCAGACTGAAATGTCATGACACTGGTATTTTTAGTTTTTAGTGGAATATCGCAACGATTATTGATGGATTGCCTTGTAATTTGGTGCAGACATGCGGGTCCACTCTGGCCGAAGTGCAATAATTTCAGTGAGGCCCTAACGTTTTTATCTAGCACTATGAAATCCGTGCTACACGAAAACTTAATTTTATATATAGATGAGATGAGAGGAGAGGAGAGGCCAAAAAGTTCTGAGGTCTGGGTGATAATCCCCCCTGCAGACACTTGCTCAGACTCAGACATCTCTGACTGTGCGACAGCAAGACCAGAAGAGACATCTTACCCCCCCAGGACATATAAATGGCAGAGGAAATTAAGAACTGCTTTGCTCTGCCAACAATCAGTGTTTGGTTGTGGGTAAAATTGAGTTCATCCGTGATACAAGTGAGGGGCCAAGGGTGTTTTTGTCTGCGACTGTTTGTGGAGAAACTCGAAACTACTGATACTCTGAGATATGTGATCCATATTCCTACATTTCCGGACAGTTTGAACTTGTTTATGCTGCATCGTCTCCTGTTTAGTATGGAAATAAATCTTCAAAAATGCTAAACATATATGCAAAGCTTAATGATGCATAATTTCTCGTAATGTGAGAATACCATCCTTTCCTCTACATTAGTCCTGCAATAAGGCTGGGGCTTTTGAGGATTTGAGTGCTTCAACAGTAATCAGGTGGACTGTCGCGACATTTGGCGCAGTCATTCACGTGAGTTGACTCATCTGATGAGTTTATGAGAAAATTGCTCATAAATTATCGGCATTCTCAGCAGCCTCAGCTTAGTAAGGTTTAGCTTGATAACGCCATAACACGAACCTGAATTCTAGTCTTCAACTCAAAGCACCTTTATGTGTCAGGACGGACACACCAGATCATCATCAGAGAACGACTCGCAATGTAGGTCAACCGTGACATTACCACATCTGGCGTGTCTAGACCAAAAAGTTGCCCTTGAACACACCTCAAAGACTACCACCAGAGTCCATCTGGCACATACAGCCTTGTGCATGAACATGGGCTTTATGAGGGTGTCCTGTGGTGTCTGGCAAAAGGACATTGTTAGTGGGGGGGCTTTGGGTCCTATGGGTTGAGGAGAGGGGCCTCTGGGGATCATCCCACAGACACTTGATCAGTTTGGGATCTAGTGAATTTGGAGGCCAGGTCAACACCTTGTGCTGTTCTTCATGTTTTTTTTAGTTGTTCCTAAACCGTTTTTGTGTGTGTGTCAGGCTGCACGCTGCTGAGGAGGGGTGCTGCCATCAAGGAGTGTCTTGCTATAGGGTGGGGGTGCCTGGTCTGGTCTGGTCTAGGTGGGAAAACAGAAGAGCTACTAAAAGCTGGGAGGATAGGAAACTAGGAAGAGCTAGAAACCATCGTACAGAGCTGGCCTCTCCTGAATCATGCTGGTCGGTTGGTCTACATTTTACTAATTCTAAATAATCATGTTTGCTGTGAAAATATTAGTCTATTTGAATATTCGCCGTTTCGCCGTTTGAGCTTCTTCATCTAGTTTAGTTGAACGGCCAATCAGAGAGATCTGTGTGACCATCTTGTTCCGCCATTTACTCAAAATGCTGAATCGGCCAAAAAGCCGCCGACGGAGGTCCAACTAGCGGTCCAACAATGCGGGACACACCGCCAAAACTGGGGTCACAAACATCATGGGTTCATTTCTATTAGAAGAAGAAATCGATGACATTATTCAGTTGTTTCCACAGGCTGAGCATGATAAGTAAACTGACCTTTAAAAGTATGAATATGATGTAGCTCTCTTCTTAACAACCTCATATTGCAAAGAGATCCATCAGATGTTCTCTGTTACTACAGAACACCCCTTTGTTGTGTTTTCTGTCGATCCCAAATGTCTGTGCGCATACGAGACAGAGAGACAGAGAAAGAAAACAAGTGTTGTTTCTGAGCTCCGAGTATAAGAGAGCTTGTGTCTTTGTTGGTCTGCGCGTGTGTGTATAAGGGAGGCGGCTGCAGACAGACAGGCTCTAGGGGATTACAGAACAGGACAGGGCACCATAACTCATCGAGCCGATCACCGGCCACAGACAGACAGGCTGGGTTGAATGGTGATGGCTCACTGATAGGAATCTGCCACCAACAACCGACAAAGAGCATTTATCTGCGGGGGAAACCCAGCCCTATTCTCACACTCAAACCAACATGCATTCAGTACACACACACACACACACACAAACACACAGAGCTCATTACCAGTGTAATACACACAAAATCATACTCATTTTTGACTCAACTCCATCCACACAACAAACATGACTCGCGCTTTCATTACTCACATTAATCATATTTCTCTCTGTCTTTGGCTACAGAGAGAAAAAGGAAAAGTACTGAAAAAGTATGAGCGTATGACTAATTCTTATGAGTTCATGAGAATATTTTACTCCAGGGGTTAAATGCCGAGGGGAGAATCAGGGCGGCTTTTTCACCAGAAGAACAGCGAAGTAAGCGAGAAACACAACAGGTCATAATGAGACAGCGCAAGCGCCAAGATAATAAGAACAAGATCTCTCTTACACAATATAAGGTCATTTTTTTTGTTTGTTCTCTTTTTATTTTCTTGAGAAAACACCCCTAAAGTAGTTTATATTAAAATCATCTGAGGAGGAAAAAATCACACTTTGAATGGACTGTCGCAAGTCTGTCCACACTGAGGCTAAGCAGCGTTACGATGCAACTTAAGTAGACCCTACTTTGCTTTAAGGACCCACCACCATAGCGTTAAAAAGTAAAAAACAAAGGTTGCTGCACTTAAAATGTTGATTACAGTCAACCAGTGCAATTAGACATTAATCAGAGTTCAATCAGGATGTAACCATGCAAAATAAAAAAATTTACATGGTAGTTTAGGTCAACAATTTAACCATTTACTTTCCTTCATTCTTGGACCATGCACTTTCAGGACCACAAAAAAACAAACCAAGATCTCTCTTCTTGCATACCAGTGTGTAGCCACTTGGTACAAAGCTAGAGATTATTTATCCTGGTTGCACCCAAAAACATTTTGCTTCGTTGTCTTTCTTTCCAAGTGTGTGTGGATGCGTGCACTCTTACTTGCCACTCCGGATGCCAGTCCGTAAAGCAAGCCACCTTCGGCCTTTTGCTCAAAAATGTGGGTTGCAGGGGGAGGACACTTCTCCTGCCTGATGAAATTGTAGAGCAGGGTCTTCACCAGTCGACTGGTTAAACACAAACTGCAGGGAAAAGAGACGTTAGTCTGTGCTACAGCTGCATCTTCTGCATGATTTATTATTACATCAAAGCCTGGGTGTAGGCCACAGTCACTGTGTTCCTCAGCTTCTTTGTTCGAGGCATAATACATGAAGCCTTATGAATGCTGTGTTAGCCTTGTGCAACTATAAACTGTTTGGGGCAATAGTAATACAAAAGATTTTTAAACTAAAATCTGAAATGAATCTGAATTATTCCCTGAACAGTAAAAAACTCATCCATATTATCTTCCACTGATGCTTTTCTGGTGGCGAGTAATGGCGCCATCCAGACATGCAGTTGTGTGCAATATATATATATATATATATAAGTGACGTTATTTTGCATTGCTTTTTTTTTCCACAGATCACTTGAGTAGGTCTCAACATCAGCTACTTGGAAGCCCCTTTTTCACCTCACTAGAAATGAATTCAAAGTGCTCCCATTTGGCTCTTACGCGATGAGAGCCCTTAAAGGAAATTGCCTCGATCCTCTGTCCACCCTTTTCAGCTGCCACTACATGACTAAATGCAATCCCATGCATCAGCATTTGTCGAATATATCTAAAAAACATTCTATGAAAATAGGGTTCAGACCATTTTAAGGTACAACTCAGGTCAACACGAAAAGGTTAACTAGAGTATTGTTATTATTAAATATAGACTACTAAAGGTGAGATTGAAAGCTGTGGTTGGTTAGATTAGTGTCTTCCTTTTATCAGTTTCACATTAAGAAATTTTCTGGAAGATGATGAGATCTCACACAGAGGGACTAACTGTACCAGAGGGGATCTTCATGCCACCTTGGTGTTATGGTTAGGGTTACAGTTTCAAGTTTGAGCGTGAACGAGGGTGTTTTCTCACCATCGTCCCTTCATGACGTGCTGGTAGATTAATCCATCTCGGAGGATGTCTTTGTGGAAGAGCTGATAGGAGAAGAACACCAGCAGCGTGGTGACGGCTTCAAACAGGATGCTGTAAGTGATGTCACTGCAGAAAACACATAAGACGATGCAGGTGAATTCATGTTTCACGTTGAGCAAACCACCCCAAAAAATACAAGTACGCAGCTGAGTTTATAAATGGAGGGTTGTGGAGATGTCTACATGAACACTTGACTTTAACTGTTACTTGCTTTTTGACACATAAATATGTACATACAGTACATGGCTTTCACCCAAATGTTTTCCTTTCATTTTTACACACTTAATCATGACTCACCCCGAAGGATTAGTAAAAGGGCTGCACACATCCTGTACTATATTTAGATGAGGTGTGAGACAAGAGAGTCAATGACAGGAAAATGTGTCTGTGCTCTGGATTACAGCTTTCAAATAATATACCAGACAGACTGAAAAGAAAAGAGGCAGCATTCAACATTAACGGCTCTTTATCCAGCAATGTGACAAAGAGCAAGGCATACACTGGATAGTCAACAATAGTGAGATTATACTGACGTTGTTACACTTATAATTCATGGAACTTAAAGGGGAACTACTGTTTTTTTACAACCTGGACCTTATTTCTGGCATAAAATACGACCGTTTACTCACCCATATAACTTTTGTGTAATTTGTAGTCGTTATATCCATATAGTGGGAGTGACTGGGGCACCGAAAAGCAGCCTCTAAATAACGCATTGTCTGCCGCGAAACTCGTTCACTTCACCAATATTTTGTTATGATATGCTAGTGCTATTCCCCGTTGAGTCCGGAGTTAGCTGTTATCATCATCCGGGGTCTGTAGATAGACCTACAGACCCCGGGTGATGTCTTCTGACCTGGATGATGTCATCTCTGAGCAGCTTGTTTACCAGTAATTTGCTACTGCTAGTTGTGGATGAACCATAACAGTAGCAAATTACAGGTAAACAAGCCGACCGTCGTGGGTGTGTGGTGCTCAGAGATGAGATCATTTGTGTCAGAAGACATCACCTGGTTTCTGTAGGTCAATCGGCAGATAATGCGTTATTTAGAGGCTGCGTTTCGGTGCCCCAGTCACTCCCATTATATGGATATACACAGATCTAAACATCTCCCGAACGACTACAAATTACACAAAAGTTACATGGGTGAGTAAACGATCGTATTTTATGCTAGAAATAAGGTTGTAAAAACAGTAGTTCCCCTTTAACAACTCAAGATCAAAATATTAGCAGTCTTGAGGACAAGTCTCTCTACAACTCTATTCCTCAAGTCACAAAAATCTTTTTATTTGGAAGCTGTAATTTTAAGTGTGGAGGCTCATGCTGACAAGATCGCACGCCAACTTTGTGTCTTGGGCTTCAATAAATATATTTTTGATTAAGCAATTAATCATCTGTTCTAAAGGAAATGTCCAAACATAACAAATGATATCGCATATTTCTCAATTTCCTGAAGCCCAGCCTGACTCTTTGAAACTGTTTGTTTTATTTGACAAGATAAAAAACATTCACATTTGAGAAGATGGAGCCAAATAATTTTGGACATTTCAAGACCCAATAACTCAATAAACAATTAATAGATTATAGGAAATGTTTTGCAATTTTAGACCAAGTTCCCAATCAGTTACTTCACAAAGTATGCATGCCGTGCACCTGTGAGTGCACACAAAAGGTGCAGGACTGAGGATTTGAGCAAACACCAAAAGAATGGTAGGAGTCCCAAAATCCGAACCAGCGGCACGTAGAGAGGAAATGGGCTGACAGCCACAAAGTGGTGAAAGGAAGAAAAACAGTGAGAGTCCTTAAGCTTGAAACAATGAATAATGTTGGAATGTCGAACGCTCTTACACCAGAGCCAGGGTTTGATGTCTGGAGGCGACGGAGGGAAAGGAGAGAAAGAGGATGAGACGGCGAGAGGAGAAGACGTTGGTAGACAGCGAGAGGAGGGATGACACAATACAGACAAGGGAAAAGAGGGAAATAATTCATCCATTGATAAGTAAAATATTCCCTCGTTAATCCAGAGTGCTTTTGTGCTCGCACCGCCCAGTGGGAGTAAAGGCTGATACCATTTTTCAAACATTGCTCTCCTACTCACTCGCTTTTAAACTTTCACTTCCAGCCTTTTTCTCTTCCCCTAAAACAACACTTTCTCTCTTTCTTCATTCTTTCAGTGACACCACATCCTATTCATGCCAGATCAGACAGTCAGTCTGGTATGCTTCATCTTTTGGATGGTGAATCAAAACTGTTCCCAAACTGCTTTTTGTTAATGGACTAACACTCAAGTCACACTAACAACCCAAAGAAATCTGTAATAACAATGAAAACAAACAAAAAAGAAAGGGCTGAGAAACTGAGCAAAAGTGACCTGATCTCACTGAGTGTGCAGGGACGGACGTGAAATGTCTTTTTACAGTTTTACAGTCTGACCTTTTCAGTGTATGCGAGACACAGCAGGGTGTTTGGATTCAACCTTCCCTTCACACACACATCCGTACACACCCGACAAACAAGGGAGATACTCACAGCAGGGGGACTTCGACAATCAGGTGAACCAGGTTGGACAACAGCTCCTCAAGGAGGTCCTCGCTCCCCGTTTCTACACAAGGGGTTGAGGGAGTTATTACGTGAGACACATATGGCAACTCCCTGCTGATCATTGTCAGACTATCTTTGCTCTTTCCATCTCCCACTGCACCATTCCTCCACAAAGGAATAACACGGAGGGATATTAGCTAATGGGGAGGACAGAGCTTTGGATATCACATAAAATTAATTTTATATATGCTTCCCGATCATAACTGCAGAAGCATAATGGAAAATAAGTGAATTAATTCATTCAATATAAGTTGCGACTCTCCCACTTTACACATTTGACCCTTTGGCAGTTTATTGTAATTAGTCAATGGAGCCTGTAGCTGGATGATTAAAAAAAGGTGCTCTCTCAGGATCGGTTTTTCGAATCCTGGGAAGACTTGAATCCCTCAGTTTGCACAGTCCAAACGGCTCACCTCCACAGAAGCCTGGTGCCCTCTCCTGGTAGGAGAACTGTAGGTGCAGCTCGTCTTCACTCATCTCCCTGATGAACACCTTGAGCAGGCAGCGAATCATGAACAGTGCATTGTGGGCCTGCCAGATAAACAGCTGACTGTGGAAGAGAAGCAAAACAAAGACATCTCATGGGTATTTTGAAGCAGGCTACCTGCCATTTGTTCTTGTAATTTATTTACCAAGGAAACCTTGGCTGATCGTGTAGGTACTTCAGTGATATATAGTTAAAAGAGTTGCTTAGTATGCTTTCTTACAAAGCAAAGAGGATAAAGCCTTTTGCTCTAAAAACCTATTTACACTTGGCATTAAACTGAGATCTGGTGTAAATGCATGAGAAGCATATTGGGATCAGCCAGACCACATTTGGAGGTGGTCATAGTGTTATCAAATCTCTTCATACAGCCTGGACAATATTTTTGTAAGATCACCTTCCTCTTCCTGTTTACTCGAGTTAGACTCCTTCCTCTTATAAAAGCAGCTTTGCATCCCTCGACTTGCGAAAATCAGCCTAAGAGTGACACTTTGCGCTTGACCCAGAGCTCTGACCTTCACGGAAAGGAGCAAGGAAGCAGTTGACTCCCCTCACGGTAATTAATAAAAACCAATCAGGTTTTTAGATTTGAATAATTAACTACCACTGAGAGGAACCAGTGAAGCATACTTGGAATAAAGGTCACATTCACAGTCCCTCGAGGCCTTCTTAGTTATTTTAGCTTGACAAGATGCTCTCCCACTTCACTACGTTGTGATGATGCCAAAAAATTACAACAAAAAAACACAAGTTTAGGGAGGTTCAAACGTGTTTCTCCTTGTAAGACCTCACATCCTATTCCCTTATAGTTGAGATAATTGAGTTAAAAAGTTGGTGAGAAACAAATGTAGAGGAAAATAAATGACTGGTACCACGCAGCGCAAGCCACAATGTTTCACAACCGCTGAAGATCAACACATGAGTGTCTAATCATCCCCACAAATTAACTGTTTGCACATGCCAATTATGTTACACCAAGAAAATGTCGATTTGTGGGAGAAAATCTGTTACGAAATGGGGAAAAAAAATAGATAGGGAGTGATAACTGCAGCGTCTAATGCGCTTGGGGACTTGGGCAGGGTCATTCTGTGGAAACGGAGCTCGGCAGGGAGTGCAGATTATTGCCGCACATGTTGATGGTTATACCGCAGCAGCTTTCTCATGGGAAAGTGCCACAGTTTCAGCGTTTCTCCCCCTTTTAAAAACTGAGATCCCCTGCTTGCCTGCAATCAAACAATAAGTGGCCTTCATGGGCTATCATTATCGACACAGTCATCCGTCCCTCCTCTCAGGTTCTCATACTCACTCTTGGCATTCTGTAGAGATTTTCAGCTCTTTGGTTCTTCCCAGGAAAACTCTCACAAGAGCACCGAAGTTCCCCGTCCTGGGATTGTTTTCAACTTGAAAAAAAAAAAAAAGAGGACTTCCTCAAGACCAGCATTTCACAAACTACAGAAACCTAAAAATTTCATAATTTAAGATAATGAATTTAAATGATGAAATGAGACAAACATACTGAAGGTCTTGGCTAGTGGAATAACAGCCTCTTCCAGCAACTTAGAGTCTCCGCTGTGAAACAGAAGACACAACAAATACGTCAACAACGTTCAGATAGTTGGTCATTTGCAATCCTCACATGTCTGCAGGCATGGAAATATAACAAAAAGTGAGACAAATGCCTCTTTGAGTAAGTATTTCAAGACATGTTAGGATGTACAGCATAACTTGTATGATATGCAAGTGCTGTCATGTCAGGCTTGTGTGCAGTTTGCTATGGAGAAGTGCTTCTCATTTTTGACAGTGTACCCTCTGGACATTACTTTGGTCCTAAGCAAAAAAAACGACATTTTTCTTAGTTCTTACAAGCCAGAACAGGCAGGACGAGATGAGTCGTACTAAATAGTCATTCAGTAAAATCCATATTTTCGCAAGAGTTAGATGAGCGGATTATATACCTTCTATATCTAAGCGGTAAATAATATCAAACACTAACAGCCATGTTAATTAGCGCACAGACTAAAAAGTCTCCAACGCTTCATGCTTGGAGATAAATGCTTTACTGGACGTCTAACACTCATTGTTGCTGACATCCTTGGCATCTGCTCATGGCGAAGAAATAGTCCAGCACAAAACCAGCTTGCTTTTGTTTGGATTAAACCAATGTGATGTAATGTGTTAAGTAGAGATGAGTTCAGAGGTGCTGGAAGGCAGGTTTTGTTATGTTTTGATAGAGACAGGATAGCTGATTGACCTAGTTTCCTGTTTCTATGCTAAGCTAAAGACCGGACAGAGGTGTAAATCAGATGATTAAACTCGAAGAAGACAAGCAAACTATGTGAACATGTCCATTAAAATGTATAACATATTTATGCCTAACTATGGCACATGGTCCCCGCCTCTCGCTCCAATGACAGCTGGGACACGCTCCAGCACCCTCCGCAATCCTCCAGAGGACAAGCGGTTACAGAAAATGAATGAATGAATGAATGAATGAATGAATGAATGAATATAGCTCATGGTGAATATAATTTGGCTTTTATTTAACTGACGTTGCTTTGTAGAAATCTGCTTTCACTTTCACTTTGACAGATTTTCATTCATAAAAGCAATGAAAGGGGAAGACATTTAAGGAGTGAATACCATTTATAGGCACTGTAGCTAATTAGTTAACATTGAAAATGTATTACTGTAATAGTATTAGTAGTATCTAATCACTTCTCAGTATTTGGTCTGATACTACGGAGAACAGTGAGTTACTGAGCAGTGGTGGCATGGAATTCATTTTCATTTCAGAAACCTGCTTAAACAAAGGAGAAAGACTGAAACATGAAATATAAAGCATACACAGTATAATATAGTTATTAAAATGTAAAATACTCTACGATGCGATATGGGTGTAAGGCTATCCGTTCCCGTGTGTGTTGGTTTTCTCTTTGTTTTGCATAGTCTGGATGTTAAAGGTTACTCTAAGTCTACTTTCTGTCTCAGCCCAGAATGAAGAAGACACTCCAACTAGGTTAATATGTAACAGCAGTCACAAGTCCGGCCCCATAAGGGAAAGCAGCGTCTTTACTTCTCAACACTATTTACAGAGTTCAATGTTAAAGGTTAACCAGACTATCCTCAGACAGGCAGGACGGTAATCTTTCCGGATCATTGAACAGGTGAGCTCTGCAAACATCCTATTTAGTTAACTGTTGGATCCTGGGCGGGAGCCTCCATGGAAAGACCATGTCTGTTGGTAGAGTATACAATTACTTGAACAGATGCTCAACACACCAGTTATACAGGGTCTATAATTTAGGAAAATATACTAATGTGACAATGAATTTTACCTCTACCTGGTTTCAGTTCCAGATTGGTTTCCTGCTTAGTGTCTGTTTGGCCTGTTTAGATCTAATCTCGAGCTGCAACGAGCATTTCTTCTCCTTATCAGTAGTTTGAAAGAATTTGGTATGAAAGTCATTTAAGTAGGGAACAGTCTGGCTTAAAACTTTTTACAGAAGGTGCTCTTAGTAGCTTTCTCCCGAGGCTTTGAACTCATAGCCTATTTAAACATGAACTGCAAACCGTACTAACTGCCCCATTTTATCATGAGCTGGACCCTAACTCAAGAGAAAGAAATGGGGCAGTCACACAAAACTGCAACAAAAACACTCTGACAGTCCAAACAGGAACGCTTCCTGCGTTTATTTACCTGCAGGTGGGACTAATGAAGGTGAAGGAGATGAGCTGGTTCCAGAAAGGGTCGTTCTCCGATATGGACTCCGTGCCCACCAGGGCCTTGAGGCTGGTGTTATCGGACAGGTCGCTGACCTGACTTGTGTTGGCTCCCATCTTTACTGGCTCCACTCAGCCAGATTCGCCACTCTTCACTGCTTTTTCAGCGGGCATATGCCAAATCCTGAGGCAAAGAAAAGTGTATTAATAAAATCCATCAGTGAGGTTGTGGGAAACCTGGGTCCTGGCATTTATGTAGATGTTACTTTGATATGTACCAGCGGACACCCCACAGCAACTGAATACACCCTGGTGGCATATGTTCCCATCAGACTAGGCCACCTTTTTCAATCACTCTGTGGTCCAGTTCTGATGCTCACGTGCCCATGGTAGGCGCTATCAATGGTGGACAGGGGTCAATATGGGCACCATGACTGGTCTCCACACAAAACAAACTGTGACGCACTGTGTGTTGCAACCTCGTTCCATCCGAACCAGATGTTTTTCAGCAATCTGAGCTACAGAAGCTGATCAGTTTAACTGAACCATACAGACCAGCCTTTCGCTTCCCACGTGTATCAGAGAGCCTTGGCCGCCCAAGTCCTTGACCACTGCAGACCACAGGGACATCCCATTATTATGAAGATGCTTTGATCCAGTTGTCTAGTTGTCAGAAATGAACCTTGCTCAAATTGTTCCACTTTTCTTCTAACACACCAACTTTGAGAACAAAGTATTTGCTGTCAAATATCTTCCACCCACTGACAGCTGCTATTCCCTTGGTCATAATGTTACGGTGTGATCAGTGTATGCCCACAGCCACTTTATGGGACTCATCAAGGATTCATTATAAGACAGTTATCCATCAGAAACAGATGTAATATGCATAAAAGTGGACATCCTATTCTAAGGAATATTTATTCAACAGTGGCACGGCGTGAATGGCACACAGTGAACCAGGACGTGTGTTGTTTTTTTTTGTTTTTTTTAAATGACACACCTTGGGCATACAGGTGTAGCCAGCACAACTGAACTGGAGCACGCTAGGATCACACAGTAAATCATTTATTAATACAAGACAAGAGACTAGGTGGAAACAAGAAGGGAGTTTCGCACTGTTATTTGCTTAATATGCGCTTAATATCACTTGGGAATTGACAGTTGTGAAGTTGTTTAACATATCCAGTGGTTTTATTAATGAGTATTTAACTATATCTGTTCATATGTCTGTCTTTATTCAACCTAACTTGCATGACGTTAGCTAGCTAATGTCAAGTGCAGGAAATAGCCTTCTAGGCAGTTGTTTCAGTCAACACAGATAGCCAACAGCCCTACATTATGATGAAATCAAAGCTAATTAAATAACTGACTCAGGAGAATGTCTTATTAAACGACGGTTACTAAAATACTATCCAGAAAGCAGCTAACGTCCACTGCTTGTTTGCAATCAGCTGACGGCTCGGCTTACCTGTCATAAATGCTTCTCGCAGCTTCCGTGGCTCTGTTGTCTCCCACAGTCGTTAAGATGCGAATGTTTCTTCACGTCAGTCTGCAGTATTTTGTCTTTTGTCTATCCAGTGCCATTCACCGAGGCAAATATCTCAAATTGTGCCGTATTTTAGTCAGTTAAGTTTACTCTACATACTCCTGTCCTCCATGTTTTCCACGTCGCCACCCCTTGCGTAATGACGACATGGGGGGCGTTGATTACGTCGGTGACGTTGTAGAAACTAATCTCCCCAATGGCGGCGGACACAAGACACGCAGTATGAAAATAACTTCACCTAGGCTACTTCTAGCGTAATGATAAAAACTTGTGCTCATTATTAGTTTTTCTGTATTATTATAATTAATATAATTAATAATATAATTCCATGTTCGTATATCCAAGAACATGAGGTGAGCACCATTATTCAATATGTTTGTTATTGGTTTTGATATGTATATTAATTCACTAAAACGTGTCAAAAAGAAAACAGGAATCTTGACAATGAACATATACACAAAATTATTTAATTTAATACATTATACATGTAACTTCTGCAATATGAAAGAATGTTTCAGCTGTTGTTTTCCCATTCACTTTCTTTTTTTAATCAAATGTGCTCATTAATGTAAATAAATATTGATGGTAATCTAAACAGAAATACAACACTCCAGTAAACAGTCTGGGGACAATTTCTGTAAAGTAAAGTGCATTGGAAACTGTCACACACTTGTTTGTGACATAATGGTCCAGCACTACTGGGAAGAGACTGGTCCAAGAAATTGAAGAAATGGTCTTGTGGAAGCAGAGTATCACCTGGGAGTGCGGAGGGATTATGTAGCAGATACCCAGGGGTGTTTCAGGGAAGGTCACAGGAATCAAAGCCAACCTTCATGTAGCTCCTGTGGCTGTTCCTAAATTTTTCAAACCATGCTCTGTGCCATATACACCGACAGAGGCAGTAACCCAGCAAAGCAAAATGGAAGCTGATGGGGTTATTATGCTTGTTGATTACAGTGAATTGGCTGCACCCACTGTACACAGCCATAAGGTAGATCAGTAATTGAGGATATGTATGTCTATCAACACATGGCCATGTTGCAAGGAAGGGATGTGAGCGACTCTCTGAGCTCACAGGAGCCTGACAGAGATCTGGAAAGCTCTTTTAAGTTCAGGATGCATGGACAACCACCACAACGGTTAGACATATAGTGGACTGACAGTAAGAAGGTTAGGGTTAGTACAGTACAGTCAGATATTTGTACCATATTTTGTGCTAAATCATGAAGTAAATGTGGAGCGATCTGATATGATAATAGGTTCTACTAAGTCAGTGCCTCACTGTGCCCCCTGTGGACATTGAGTATAAGTTGTAACTTACATTTAATATCTGTCAATATCCACCACATTGTTGTGCTAGAGGAAAAGTCTGGGATTCACAAAAGTCGAATGGATTAAAAAGTCCTTTTTTAATCGGATACATGTATAAGGAAAATGTTGCATGTTTGTTTTAAAAGGTTGTTATTCAGATTATTACGAATTTATTTGAATTAATTGCAGTTGGACTTGCACATGCATTACAGTGTTGTAAAAACTTTTGGCCAGGTGATTTCTTGATAAACCTACAGGACTTTCATTCATTCATTCATCTTCTGTAACCGCTTGTTCCTGTGAAGGGTCGCGGGGTCTGCTGGAGCCTATCCCAGCTGTCATCGGGCGAGAGGCAGGGTACACCCTGGACAGGTCGCCAGTCTATCGCAGGGCTAATACAGAGAGACAGACAACCAGTCACACTCACACTCACACCTATGGCCAATTTAGAATCACCAATTAACCTAATGAGCATGTCTTTGGACGGTGGGAGGAAGCCATAGTACAGGACTTTCACTGTAGGGATTAATTAATGTCGAGTCTGAATAATTTTTATCTATTTCCTTGTCAAAATCGCCATCAACCTCAAATAAAAAAATAAACGTAATGATCAATCTCAGACTAGGTTATTGCAATCACGTCAATATAATTTTAAATATAAAATACTAGTAAAATATGTGTCTTAATGGGTTTAAGTCGCAGCTTAACTTGGTAAAGGAGCAGTAAATTAGCCATTTTGTATTTGAAGGATTTCTTTTATTCTTTAATTAAACTGCAATTCTGTCTTAGAAAATATACATCAGTTAAACCAAATATTAAACACGGTAAACAAATGTACTAATTCATGATTAACAATGAAAATATATCAACAATGTTAATGGAAAAAAAACATTAACAGTTTTGGAAGGTTATACACACCAATCCATTCGAACAAGACTGATAAATTAATTCATAGTTTCTCTACATTATAGGAATAGAATATGTACACTGTTTTAAATGCATTATTAAGTTTTTCAGCCGTCAGTCTGTCTTCTTATCCGCTGCTATAGTAGATCCATTGGCAGTCACCTCACCGTTGCTTTCAGGCTGAAAGACATGGGAAAGAAAATGGTTTTAAAAAGCAGTTATCAACAGTCATGAAAGGTTCATGCTAAATGCATAGTATGTAATTTATCCCACTAGGGGTCTGTCAATCAAAGCAATAAGAGTTCGATGACACTGTGACACTGTCTTCTTCAGCACTGCCAAAAGTAAATCTATCTGATGTAGAATAATTTACAGTCTGCATTGGGGCAAGCTAATATGGTTGAAATAATGATGCACCATGTATCACAAATATATACAAGACCACATAACAACACTAAATAAAGCCATAAACAAATAAAGAAAGCCAAAGGGTTTAATCGCTGAAAAGTTCATTAACATACCTTGCAAGTCCCATTACTATTTTCACTGACTTTTTTGTCACTAGTGCCAGTCTCCTGGACCGCTTTTTTGCTCCAGAATGTATTAATGATAGGTGAAATTAATGGATAGAGGTAAGGCTCCAGGAACCTCTTGTAGACCCATAAAAGTACAGGAATCACAATGCAGGGAATGCACACCATGGCTGGGGCTCAGACTGGCCGTCGAATATGGAAAAAACTGAAACAGAGAAAGAAGACACATAGATTCATTGCAGATGACTAAAAGGCATTTCACGTTTTTGTTGCAATTTATTGCAAAAGAGGAACTTAACTGCAGAGTACCGAACACCTCAAACAATAAAGAAATAAATTGGACAATTCCATGTGCAATACATGTGTGCAATAGTTTAATATGTGCAACTTATAGTAACTTCATATGTGCAATGTGCAATAAGTTCTCTCAAACAAGCGCAATAACTTCATGTTGCAATAACAGGTGCTATAGTCTTATAGTTTTGTACATATTCTTTTTTATTCTAGTTTCTCTTACATTCCTTACCTTATTTATTATTTTTATTTTTACTGCACCTAAAGGGGACTTCGGGCCACCTTAATTCCGTTGTACCACAATGACAAATAAAGACATTCTTCTATTCTAGACAGATTAGCACAAGACGAATTAACGTGTCGAGATCTGGACTGTATTTTTATTCTTCACGCCATTTAAGTAAAAACATCAGTGTCAACACACAGTACGTACCATCGGTCAGGGAATCGTCAACAACCCTGATGCTTAAGGAGTCAACTTAAACAACTTTAATTAACCGTAGAAGAAGAAAGCTCGCCTTAACAAACAATTATTTATTATTTTTATCGCCGACTTCCCAACGTATATATTTTACGTGATGTTAATTATTCACTTATTATTGGTCATTTGTTATGTAGTATCTGTTAATGATCAGGGGAACTATTTTGCTCTAACGCCATCACTGTTAGCTAACTTGCTAGCGTCCTGCTATCGCTCGGTGGTTAACATAACATAAAAACTATACCCAACATGTAGGATTAAAACATATATATATATTGTACCAACCACATGACATAAACTGAGTAAAGACCCTCACCTGTGTAGATCACAAAGCACAAAAGCTGCGCCGGTGGGGATTAATATAATTCCCGTGTGTTTTGGACTCCTCGAAACCTCTGGAACGTCAGCTCACAAATCCTACTTCCGTAGAAGAAGAAGAACACCCGGAAGTTCGTCTTCTTCGCGGATGTTTTGGCAGTTACGCGGAAGTTGGAACACATAGGGCGCCTTTCTTCAAAAACACGGCCGTATGAGTTGCTGAATTACTACTTTGTAAGTGACAGGCTCTTAATGATAGTTTCTAGTCTCATTTTTTTTAAAGTTCATTTCCCGGAGAGTGTAGATAGTCATGAATGTGACCGTGAAATTTGCTGCAGCTTATTTATTTACGTCGTTTTTACCCGTGTAATCATCTACACCGTAGCCTAGCTTAGATACGTCAATAACAACAACTGCGAGGGAATTACAGTTTTGTTCTTTTTACAGTAAAAGATTTTGCTCAGTAATAATATTGTATGCGAGTCACAATCAAGCAGGCGTCACATACGTTTTAATTAAGCGGCTGTGCTAACCTGCTAACGTGTTATTTCTGTACTCACATGGGACTATTTGTGTGTGTCTCCAATCCAGCGCCACGATGCCTCTGTCCACTCAGTCTGAGGGAGATGACGAACAATACGTGCTGATGGCCTGTTTGGATAATGCTCGGAATCTCTCCAACATCCTGAAAGCCATCACCTTAAAAGACCATGCCATCTTCACAGCCACCACCAACGGGCTGAAAGTCACTGTGGAGGAATCCAAATGCCTGCAAGCCAATGCCTTCATACAGGTGCCCTTGTCTTTGTGTTTTTTTTTTAACGTGCAAACTCTAGATTTGTCCCAAACATTAATTTAGTTTATATGAACAAAGTTTACTTTTTTCTTCCAGGCTGAGATCTTCCAAGAGTTCACCATAAAAGAAGATATGGTGGGTTTTCAGATCAACCTCACTGTCCTGATGGACTGTCTCAATATCTTTGGAGGAAGCAACGTACCAGGTAAAAAAAATGGATTGGAGAATGTGTGAAAAATAAAGCTGGACACATATTACCCACCTCAAACATGACTCAACATGTTTATCACTTCCCCCATATGACCTTGCAGGAATATCAACAGCCGTACGGATGTGCTACAAAGGCTATGGTTACCCCCTCACGCTCTTCTTGGAGGAAGGTGGTGTGGTGACTGTTTGCAAGATTAACACACAAGAACCAGAAGAGCCGATTGACTTTGAATTCTGCAGCGCCAACGTCACAAACAAGGTTTTCTTCCCTGTTTTATATAACTTTTTGGTGTCTTACATACATTAATAATTGGTTAGGAATACATATGACAGTATCTGCAGTTGTTATGAAAACATTAAACATAACTGATTAATATTCATGTGCCTCTGGCTCTTTTCAAAGGTGATCCTGCAGTCAGAGAGTCTGAAGGAAGCCTTCTCTGAACTGGACATGACCAGTGAGGTGCTACAGATTACCATGTCCCCCAGCCAGCCATACTTCAGGTGTGCTAGCAAACTATACTACCTGTTCTGGAGCACCATGTTGGCTCATCAGTCATGATAATGTATAAAAAAGAGACAGTTTGCTTCCAGTAATTAAACTTATAGCCAGTTCTTTCAAGGTGAAGAAAGCACACTTTAACTGACTGTAGGTAACAAAAATTTACTCCCCCACACCATCATCACTTAAGCTAAATAAATTCAATGCATGAGATTTAACATTTTGTTGTGACAAATTGTAGCTTTTCTTTAAATGTACTATTCGCTTGTTTCTGTTGCCCTGGATCTTCACTTTTTTTTGTTTCATAAACCTTACTCATAGATGCTTCTTTTACCAACCTTTCAAATGCACTGATCTTTGATTTGTTCCCCACTCCAGGCTGTCTACGTTTGGAAACGCTGGAAATGCTCATTATGATTATTCCAAAGACTCGGACATGATGGAGCTGTTCCGGTGCTCTGAGACACAAACCAACAGGTTAGTACAGGCACGAAGAGAAGAGTGCATTGTTAAAACAATAGAAGAAGAAAAAAAGGAGACTGTAGTTGCAGAATGGCAGCCACACAAAGTAGTGGATTAATACATGGATGATGCAGTTTTCCCAACACGTGTATGTGATGGTATGTCACTATAGACACACCAGATTTATCCTGCTCCAGAGTGATGGGCGCATCAGGGTAATTAGAGAGGCAGATGAAGTGATGCACCCATCATGCCTAGTGTCTACTGTACAAGCCTCTGGGGGCAGTGCTATGATCTGGGGTTGCTGCAGTTGCTCAGGTCTGGGTTCAGCAACATTATGCTGCCCAAAGAATGAGGTCAGCTGACTACCTGAATAGTCAGCTGACCTTAAATTGTGAAAGAGTGGTTCAGGGAGCATGAGACATCATTTTCACACATGGACTGGCCACCACAGAGTCCAGACCTTAACCCCATTGAGAATCTTGGGGATGTGCTGGAGAAGGCTTTGTGCAGTGGTCAGACTCTCCCATCATCAATACAAGATCTTGGTGAAGAATTAAAGCAACACTGGATGGAATTAAATCTTGTGACATTGCAGAAGCTTATCGAAACAATGCCACAGCGAAAGTATGCTATAATCAAAGCTAAAGGTGGTCCAGCGTAATATTAGTGTGTGACCACTTTTTTTGGGTGGGCACGTACAGTATTTGTATTTGTGGGATTGACGGATGTCCTTATTAACCCAATTGTGTTCCAGAGGTTTCTGATAAAGTACCACACATCTTGGGGTCTAAACAGGAAATTGTGCAATGTGGCGATTAGAGGAAATATTCACACAAGTAGCCATTTGACTACAAGCTAAAACTGTGGATATTCAATTGATTTTTTTCTCCTAAATCACTTTGTAATTATGGTTTGACTCCCACATGTTGTGCAAATGAATGAAAACAACATGTTTTCATGTCTTGGCTGATCAGCCCTCTCATCAGGACCTACTGTACTTCTCAGCATGGCTCCTAATCGAGGGGGTTAATCGGATATAATACGTTGAAGCACCTGTGTGGGTGTTTAAGACCTTTAAATACAATTCACTGGCCATGCTGCTGTTCTCGTTTTGGTCCCTTCAAGATCTCTCTTTAAAAGATTTTTTTTTTTTTTTTTAAATCATGGGGCTCTTTACTGTAACTTCTTTTGCACCAGACCTTGTTGACATTTAACCACCTAAAAAACATGCAGACATTAGTGTCTGTGCATGTCTTTAAATGTTTGCTACAGAAACACTGAGGAATATATTTGCTGTATTTGTCCAGAATGAGTTTTATTAAAGCTCCACATTCTGTCTCGTTCTCTCTGTAAACCGTGACAGATACAAGATGTCTCTGCTGAAACCGTCCACAAAGGCCTTGGCTTTGTCCTGCAAAGTCTCGGTGAGGACAGACAACCGGGGCTTCCTGTCTCTGCAGTACCTCGTCCGGAACGACGACGGACAGATCTGCTTCGTGGAGTATTACTGTTGTCCCGATGAGGAGGTGGACGAGGAGCTTTGACAGCCTGTTGATTTTGACTTTTAATAAGCTCCTTAACTACAGCGGTGGTAGGATACGTCACTGAGTGCAACATCAAGAAGAGCAAACCTGCTAGAAGAGGCAGCGTCAATAGGATAAATGCTGGAATCAACTTGTTGGGCCTTTTTCTGAACTCATCCAAGTATTGCTGCTCAACTTGTGGAAAAAGGTTCGCTCAACTTGATCTGCATCTGTCTGCATCATACTCTTAAGTTCAGCAAGTTGGATATGGAAAATGATGCATTCACTTATTGTATTGTTTCCAACTGTGGAGATGAAGCTACTTTGAGTCAGAAGGCTTCTTTTGATAAACACTGTCAGTGACTCAGTATGCACGGGCAGTAATGGAACAGTGGCCATGGTTTGCCTATGTTTACTGCAGAGATCTGATCTTTTCTGAAACATAAAACCTATAAAATAAGACATGACGGATAGATTTTCAAGAAGTATGTGTACAATATGTCCACTCCCCGAGTTCTGCAGCTTTGTACGCCGTTATAATTCCATGTTAGTAGATATCAACACCTCTCACAGCCATTTGTTCAGAGTATACATCACACAGTACTGACGGCAAATTGTTTTATTTCAATGTCACAAAAAACAAATGTATTCACGTTAACTCAATAAACATGTTTTTTTGATGGAATATTTACTTTTATCCAAAAGCATGGGCAAAAATGAGTTTACGTCCAGCTACAATCACACAATCCTCACGATGAGGGAACAGTTACGGCAACAGGCACTCAACACGTTCATAAGGATAATTTACTGTAACACATGTCATGCTACAATGATGGAAACCGTGAGCCTGACAAAAAGCTCATAACATTGGACTTCTGGAACTGACTGCACTGTTGTGTTACAACATCGTATTGAGACAAACTGGAATCAGTCCATCCAGTTACCTGCGTGACATCTTCATCCTCTGTCTTTTGAAAGCTTTTTTCTTCTTCGTCACTTTGGGCTCAGGTGCTTCTGTCTCAATGTGTACGGGCTTCTCCTCGGCGGGGGTTACGAAGACGTCGGCCGTGACGTCTCTGTTCAAGTCCTCCTTTGTTTCTGTCCTCTTCATTTTGTGCATCTCCTTCACCATCTGCTTCTCGCGCACCTTGGCTGCAGCAGCCAGTCGGAGCTCTCTCCGGTGCTGTGGGAGCATGAGGAGAACGAGACATTAAATCTGATTCAGTAACATCACATGAAAACTAATTTCAGCTGGAATGCACTGAATTATATGTACCATGTTTGGAGACTTGAAGTAAGGGTTTTCGTAGAGCGTAGGTCCTCCAAAGCTCCCCTGAAAGATCTTTATTAGGTTGAGGACAAAGCGAGGTCCAATCTCAACTATAGAGGCGTCCTCCTCAATGATCTGGATGTGAAAACAGTGGATGGGGGGGAAAAAAAAGGAACAAATACAAATAAATGTCTGAGGTCTACTTATAAAAGTCTAAAAAGTATAATGAAACATTACCTGGTAGTTCCTAAACCATATCCTGTTGTCAGCAATGGTGAATGTGAAGACGTGGTCCACGAAAGGCTGACTCTTGGGGTGGTAGCGTGGAGTGGAAAAGGTCTGCAACATGAAAACACAATAAATATTTACTTGGAATCAGGAAGATACACAATTTGTTCAGGCTTGTCAGCAGGAAAGCAACAAAGTCGAGACATCTACTGCAACATCTTCCAGCTAATGTTAAACAGAACGTGTCCTAATTTCCTTATGTTTACACGGATCTTGCAAATTGAAAACACACCTGGGTGAAGAGCTCCTTCAGTACAGCATAGTGGGGCTCCTTGTCAAATTTCTGTGGGAGGACACCAAAGAAACTTCAGCTCTTATTCAGGTCAGAATAATATTAATTAATCACCATTCAGGATACAATTACAACTGGTATACTGTTGTAATGACCGTTTCTTCAGCTTGTATTAATGATTCAACAAAGTGACAGTCTTAATCTACTCACAGGGTCAAAGGAGAGCAGCGGTCTGGATCCTTTCAGGCAGTTTCCTGTCATTTTGAGTTCAGCCAGTGTATGAACTGTAGCGGGAGACAATAACAGAATAATTATATTTCAATGCCACGTCAGGCTGCACTTCTGGGGCTGATGGCACCACCTGGACGTAAAATGCTCTTTAGGACCGTTGCACCATCTTGCATCTGAGAGTAAATCTTACGCCCAGTCAGAGGCAGGTGTAAAGTAGCGCAAATACAATGGTGCATCTAATATACAGACTTCAAGATCAGTGGACGTTAATGAGAGACAACACGATCCTCTGGATATAAATTGAGACAAAACTCATCGAGAGATTTTGTTTCAGCTGGGGTTCAGGTTGTGTGCGATGCAGATGCGAAGTGGTCTGACTCTTGAGGGAGGACGTACTGGTAGAAGTGTGTGAGGACAGGAGGCGACGGTGATTATGACCGATGTAGAGTTCAATAATTGTTTTTGTTTCAGTCTGAATAATTTAGTTTCTTTGAAATAACTTTCTCTGTATAAGTCAATGTAAGGTAGCAACAGTCACTGCACTAAAATGTGTCAGGGTGACTGTTCATCTATCTAGTCTGACATAAGGCTTACACACAAATCCTTTTTTACGTCCCGCTGGTGCAACCGGCCCCAAGACTGTACTGGAGAGATTTTACTTACTGTTCTGAACCAGAAACTTGGCTGAAGGTCCGTTGGGGGTGTTTGAAATCCTGCACAGCGAGAACATCATTTTAAAATCCCTTTACGATTCGCTCTCTGACATAAAACTTTTAAAATTTTAAAATAAAGATGAAGTATTCACCACATGTAGAGGTCCTGCTTCTTCTTTGCCTCAAAAAAGAGGCATTTGTTGCAGTTTTTGATTTCACACACCTGCAAACACAACACTAACAGTAAGCTCTGCTGCAATACATGTGATAATTAATTGAAGGCACACATAGAAATTAACCAGACTCACCTCGTTAACAACAAACAACTTGTCCTTTCTGTCCATTTTGGTGTCTAGGCAGAATATTATTTCATGTCAACATACAGCAAGGAACAAAAGTGCAAATAACTGTGTGAAAGAAAGAAGGTAACGGGACACTAACCTGCTTTTGAATGAGGCATGATTGTCCTCAGGTCGTTCATCAAATGTCTTGTTCTGAAGTTGACCCCTCTTGAGGAGAAAATGAGGACCCTTTCCTTGTTGGTCCATTTGCCCTGTACAAGAAAGTTTACCACATGACATCAAACTTAACACTCTGATTATGTTATACATTAAATAACACCACTTATTAATAAATATAGTGAGTATAAGCAGTTTCAGTTTAACAATAGCTTTAATTTACTCAAGCACAACACTGTACATCCTCGGTGTATTGGTAAACTATGGTATGCTAACTAGCTAACCGACTTCACAAGCTAATAACAAGCCAGAGACTCACCAAAGAAACCGGTGCTGGGATTGTAAATTCATTCAACTTAGTTTCTTCGACTTCTCCAGGTGTTTCGCCTTCGCCTGCGACAAATTTGACTTTTTTCGCCTTTTTATCTTGAGCACCCTGTCCCCCACGTTTTCTCTTGACCGTCGACATGTTTGCATGACGCGGAGACGAAATCTCGCGTTAGCACACAACGAGGTTCAGCTCAGACAGACGGCACACGTGCAGACGGAGCGGAGACGGAGACATCTGGCGGCGAGGAGGTGGTACTGCAGGCACCAGGAGGAAGAGGCACATCTGGAAACAGATGTACAATAAAGACCAAGCCATGAAACTGACCAGTTTTAGCACCTTGATTTGCATATATATTCTACCATATATTTAATTGCATATCCAAATGTTTTGTTTTTCTCTAATTCACCTTACTTCTTACTTTGATGTCTGATTTTTGTCTAATTTCAATATAATCTCTCACTGGGGGGAGTAAACCAGAATTTTCTCTTTCTCTGTGATACTTACTTCAAGATAATGTTATTGTACAGCTTTTCCCATATTTACTGAAACAATAATGTACATCCTCTAACAGGAAATTTGATTTTTTTCGCATTTCAACATGTAGGCCTTTACAAAAAAACAAAAAAAAACAACAACAAATCTAACAAAGTGACACAATTAAAATAAAATCCACTCAAGTTTGTTTTGAATGAGTGTCAGTTGCTTGAATGCAATATTATAAAACACAGCTTTATTTAGGAATGCACTCTGGGATCAAAATGTAAACTTATTAAAATATTTAAGGTCCTAAA
This sequence comes from Chelon labrosus, assembly GCF_963514085.1. NCBI lineage: Eukaryota > Metazoa > Chordata > Actinopteri > Mugiliformes > Mugilidae > Chelon > Chelon labrosus. Next base: position 15,694,228 of record NC_140355.1, read on the forward strand.
ACGTGTTGCACTTCATGGATGACACTTAGACTTAGATCAATTTTATTGATCCACAAGGGAAATTGCTTGGTCACAGTAGCTTAGTTGCACATAAAGAAACACAGATCCTAAGAACCACAAGTAAAAGAAAGATTAAATAAAATAAAATAAACTATAAGTAAAGTCTAGTAAAATAAAATAAAAATAGTATAAGCAAAAAATTTACAAAATTAGCATTTGAACCAATGTACAAGACATGGAGATGGAAGAATATATATATTATATGCATAGGAAGGATTAATAAGATGCAATAGTGTCCATTAACATTAATAACATGGAGTTATCTGTAACAGAAAGGTGAGTTGTTGTACAGCTGGACTGAGTATGGTATGAATGACGTCCTGTAGCGTTTACTGTGGGAGTGGAGCTGGATCAATCATTTGGAGAATGAGCTCCGCTGCCTCTCTATTGTCTGGTGTAGAAGATGAGATGGATTGTCTATGATGGAGAGCAGTTTGTCCAGTGTCCTCCTGTACGTGACCAGTCTTTTGGATCAATTTGTCGATCCTACTTATGTCCTTTTTGCTGGTGCTGCTCCCCCAACAAACCAGAGCAAAGTACAAGGCGCTTGCTGCATACACTGAAAGACCTGAGCTTCCTCAGGAATTAGAGTCTACTCAGGCCCTTCTTGTACACAGCATCACTGTTGTCCCTCCAGATAAATTTGTTGTTCATGTGGACTACCAGGTACTTATAGTGGAAAATACGGACTAACTTTCCCAATTAGTGATTAAACCTACACTTTAATTGCTTCTGAATGTTTTTTTTTTATCTGATTAAAAGGATATTTAAAACACAGATGCAAAAAAAAACCCAATAATTTAATATGCAAGTCTTCCTATGGCCACTAGATGGTATCATGTGACAACTAATAAGGGGTAATAAGGGGTAGTTGTGCTTTAGTTTACATTATAATGGTGGCAGGATTTGAAGTAATAAAAACAGTAAACACACCTTTTATTGTTATCAAAATGTCTCATTGAAATAATAACCTGACCGTCAAAAGGAAAACTGTACCGAAGTCTCATGTATTTTGCTGGAAATGTGTGAAGTGATCGAATTTGAACTGTAGATGGCACCAAAGAGCAGTCGCTCTATAAAGTTTGCCGACTTTTTTTTTTTTAAGGAAAGAAGAAGAAATCTCGCGAGATTTGGTGGCACACATCCAGGCAGCACAGTTGTGTCTTATCGGCCACAAGAACCGGTGTAAAGTATCTGAAAGTGTAGAATCTGAGCGTCGGCGAGAAATATCAGTGCGCAGTTTTGAATATGTAAGGCCCAAGCAGTACGATGTTGTCTCTACCGGCTCAGAAATCAATTTAGTTTTTAGAGATAAAGCATAAATGCTACCCGGTCGCTAGCATGCCGCAGCTAGCTAAATGCTAAAGCTAGCCTCGCTTGGAGCAACGTGAGCACTCTTTACTGTTTACCTTTATTTATTTTAACCATGAAGTGTCACTATGAAGTGTTGGGCGTGAAACGAGACGCAGGGGACGATGATTTGAAGAAAGCGTACCGTAAATTGGCCTTGAAGTGGCATCCGGGTGAGTTGTGGTTGAGTCTTAAAAGCTAGGATGTCAATGTTTATTTGTGATGGGAAAGGCATCTGCATTGCTCTGCTGTGAAGTGTTGAATCATGTAACAAGTTCTGTAAACCATACCTGTCACCTAATTGAATTAAAAATGCAAAATTACCTTTTGAAATGACACAAGAAAGAGCTTTATAAACATTTCTTGGCTCATCTTGGGTTGCATAGTGTCTTGTTTTCCAGGTCTCCAGTAAGGATGTTCACCCTGACACTTCTACTGTTCTCCCTATTTATTTTCCAGATAAAAACTTGGACAATGCTCAGGAGGCGGCGGAGCACTTCAAGCTGATCCAGGCAGCTTACGACGTCCTGAGTGACCCACAGGAGAGAGCCTGGTGCGTACTGCAGCAGCGGCAGCACCGCTCCCATTACAGAGACCCTCCTGATAATATCTTAACTGCTCTCTGTCCAAACTGTGTGGCTGTTATGTTATTAGTGAGACATTTCTGTCTTTTCCCTGTGCCAGGTATGACAATCACAGGGAGGCTCTGCTGAAAGGCGGGCTCAGTGGAGATTATGAAGATGACGGCATTGATCTGCTGCAGTACTTCACGGTCACCTGCTACTCCGGCTTCGGAGATGACGAGAAGGTTAGTGGTTGTATGTGCAAGGATCGTTCTGCATGGTGTGCACCAGCAGCTGCATCAACCAAAACTTTTAAGGCATCCAGTCAAAAAAGTGGATACTGCATTGTAAACAAAAAAATCCCCAGGACTCTTATTTTTGGGAGGATAAGTTTCTATTCACATATTCGTAGTCCCCATCGGATGCATCCTTTTGACTTTTGTGAACCCAGTCAGTCAGGGACTAAGTCAGGTACTTAGCAGAACCTCTCCACTTACCATTATCAGATATCTCCACATCAAACTTCTACAAATATCCACACTACCAGACGATATACGTATCCTCTGACCATCTTTGTTTCCCCCACGAGGTTAGCCATTGAGTTCTTTACTGAAATATCTCAACAGCTTTGAAATGGTTTACTGTGAAACTTGGTTCACATGCCCGTGGTTCCTCCGACATGTAAAATGGAAACAATTCACTCAGTTTGCATATTTAATAAAGGAGGAATGAGGAAGGCAGCTGTGCAGTTAGCCTTGGCGAGGCATAAAAGAGTCAGTAGGAGCATGATAGTAATAGTAGGCGTTGTCTGGGTCTATCTGGATAAGTCTGTAGCACTGACAGTAGTACCGGCCGTAGTACTGGCCGTAGTACTGGTCGTAGTACTGGACGTGTGGTTGGAGAAAGATGCAACACGTAGTCCCTGGAATAGCAGCGTAAGGAAGACCCAGGACAAACTGTGAGGTAGAAGGCTCCATCTCAGCCGTCTGCACCGGTGCCACACGCTGCATCCTGGCTCTTTGCGAAACGTCTTCGTTGTTTGCTTCCACACTATTGCTGATGTCCGGTGTCGCTGCAGCGCGAGGCCTCTCCTCCTCCTGAAATGCCACAGAAGTGTTTCGTGGCTTCTTCATGTGTGGACCGCTCTCATCCGGGTTCATGCTCTTTCTCTTTCTATGGAAATATTGACAAATAGAAAAAAAAAAATGAAGTAAACGGAACAACACAGGATGGATAGATTGCTCATTAGAGAGACTTGAGTTAAAGCTAACTTACTTTGACACCACTGAAGGTGCACCAGTGTCTGAGGGTGTAAAACCAGACTGGGTGTTGACTGTTGGACCAACAACAGTTAGAGGAGCAGAAGAAGCTGAAGACTCAGAAGTTAGGTATTTGGGTGTGGCAGTCCTCCTTTCCCATCCCACATCATTCGCAGTACGCTCAGGAACTGCACTGTGATTAAAGAGACTTGTTAGAATTATAGTCATGGTGGTAGACAATTAACAAGACAGCTGGACAGTCTTAACAAAACTTACGTTGACGTCTCCGAGCGTGGAGCAGACTCCCCAGGAGGCAGCAGAGACGGTGGTGGTGAGTAGGGGAGGCTGTCTTCAGGAAAAGACCAGAGAGTGGCCATCGAGTTTTTCACTTCCACCTCTACTGCAGCATGCTCAGAAATCGAACTGTAATTAAAAAAAACATGAACTTGTTAGCTTCATATTTTTGTTTTGGTAGACATTTTTATGGAAATGGCCAAAGCTGACTTACGTTGACGCCTTTGAAGGTGGAGCATACTCTGCAGAGGTGGAATTAGATGCCAGGACATTGTGTGGCCCTTGATGGGCACCAGGTTCAGGAGGAGAAGAAGGTGGATATGCAGGTGTACAGTAGTCCTGTGTGTCTTCATCTGCATACATCAGGAATATGTCCTCCACCTTTTCCATTTCATTCATCGTTTCCTCCAAATGATCACTGTGATTAAACATATTTATTGTCCTGATATTTAAACTGGTAGACAAACAACACAAAGAACAGACAGCTGGACATTTTTTTTTTTTACCAAAACTGGCAAAGCTAACTTACTATGACACCGGCGAAGGTGCAGCAGAGTCCGCAGGGGTGAAACCAGCCTGCATGGGACTGAGGTGCACGATGGGGGCAGGCTGCCCAACGTTCAGTGCAGGAGCAGCCGCTGATCGAAGAGGGTGCTGAGAGTTGCTCGGAGCTGCTCCAGGCTGGGTGTAGACCTCTTGCTCAGCAGTGTTAATTGCCCTGGAAGAAGGTGGGGATGCAGGTGGAGGGTTGTTGGGTATGTCCTCCAAGAAGTCCTCAGCCATTGAATAGATCGTGGTGAGCACGTCTTCCCATGTCATGTCTATGATAGCTTGCTCAAAGGAGAGATCCATCTCTAGAGTTAATAATAATAATGCCTGAATTAGAAACATTAGGAAAACTAAACACACCTGAAACATGTAGGTTGTACAATTAATTAATAATAAATAAGTTATAACTATCAGAAAGACCAAATAAACTCATTTATATTCCATTACTGAGACAGGGAGCTTAAAACCAAGGAGGAAAGGTTGAGATATTTATATATTTTTTGTAACATTCTATCAATATGTAGAAATGTATTTCTTTGGACTGATTTGTCTACATAATTGAACTTTTTTCACACCTGAACCGCTTAAAAAAAACACGTAGCTAAATGCTGAACAAGCTAACAACATCCATCCACCAGTGTAACGTTTACTAAGCGTCTCTGCCGATTAAATTCACGCACAGGTAGTTAAGTAAAGAAGAGGAGTACTCACAGTTCTCTGACGGCTCAGGTAGCGAACGGCGTTTGGTATTTTCTCTTACCGAGGGAGGCTTTTCTTGAGTATGTTCGCAGTGAAGTGTCCAGGAGAAATTGAAGAAACTGACCACTCGGAAGGAGCTTTAACGGATTTTAGAACTTTAAGTGAAGGTTCCATGGAGTGTTGTGTTGTGATGACACAGATGACACTGATGACACTCCAGGGTCGTGATAGGTCAGTCAGACCTGGTGATGATCAGTAAAATTAACTTTATTTTTTTACTTTTTGACGTAAACGTCTACTTTAGCCGCACAAGTCACGTTGCACAAGACACACTGAAATGATAAAACACGTTAATTACAACATGATGTGCATAAGGCAAATCACAACTGGAGGCATTTGTTCGACAACGTAACTTTATAACCATTTATATTCAACTTCACGACATAAATAAATTAAATTAAAAGCACAAACACAACAACACGTGAACACAAGTTAGAAATCTGTCCCTATTCTTGCCTTTACGCAAGAATTCAAGCTCCCCAGCAGAGTGCAAGCTAAAACTTCCAGCTATTATTACAGCATGAAGTCAGCTTGACAGTAATTTATACTGATATTAATACATTTTTATTGCTGTTCAGCTATTATGTTAATATGCTGGATAAATATGTGCGTGCTTTATGAAGAAATGAAGACATAAATGTTGTGGTTAAATGAATGAGTCATTCTTTATAAGATACTGGTATGAAAACTGTTTTTATACCCCAATTAAAGCTAAAATGTCACGACATGTCATTGAGATCTGCGTTTCGGTCGTGAGCTGTTCACCTTCCCTGTGCTTGTGGTCTCGCTGCATTCACTGGACTCAAACAGCGTCCCTTCCTCCGACCCCTCTCCTTAGCAACGGAAGACAGAGCTGCAATTTATGATGACATTTAGCAGATCAAACTCAAATGCAAGCATTAGTGGATCCTGAACAGTCTTCAGTGAGCAAGGCTGCCCTCTAGTGTTACATTTCTGCTACTACAGTCAGAGACACCTGACCTCCACTGGATGCTCTTCTCTCATCCATAAACCCAACTTTAACCACACCATCTCACAGAGTTGTCCTCAGAATCATTAGAAAGTAATTTTTTTGTGCCTTTTTTGACTTTTCTCCCTCTTTTTTTACCCATCTCTCTCTCTAGGGCTTTTACACAGTGTACAGGAACCTTTTTGAGTCCATTGTTAAGGAGGAGATGGAGCACAGCAAGGTGGACGATGAAGACGACGAGGAGGAGTTTCCTCCCTTTGGAGACTCTCAAAGCGACTATGATACGGTAAGGCACACCCATGCGTGGCACTTGTTTAAGTTCCTCTTGCAAGACAGTGGCGTGAATAAAATAGTTGGCAGGTTTTCACATTTAGGTGTAACACGACTGGAATCTGTGGATCTTCGCCAAGCCGGTTCCCCTAATGAGCCTCTCTTTCTGTTTCACAGGTAGTGCATGTGTTTTATGGCTACTGGCAGAGCTTCTGCACTCGCAAGAACTTTGCTTGGAAGGAGGAGTATGACACGAGGCAGGCCTCCAACCGCTGGGAGAAAAGGGCCATGGAGAAGGAGAACAAGAAGACCAGAGAAAAGGCGCGGAGGGAGCGCAACGACCTGGTGCGACAGCTGGTCGCTTTCATCCGGAAGCGCGACCGGCGCGTGCAGGCCCACAGGAAGCTGGTGGAGGAGCAGAACGCTGAGAAGACCAAGAAAGTGGAGGAGCTGAGACGGAAGCAGAAGCTCCAAAACGCCAAGTGAGCAGAGAAAGGATAGTTGGGATAGATGTGACTTTCCCCACCCCGCTTTACTTTTCCCTTATACTGTACTTTATGTTCTTCAAGGCTGGCAGAGGAGTACAAGGAGCAGAGCTGGGCAGCTATGTCTGAACTTGAGAAGGAGCTGCAGCAGATGGAAGCTCAGTACGGAGAGGAGTTTGGAGACGCGTCATCTGAGAGTGAGGAAGACGAGCTGGACACGGACGCACGAGAGAAGAACAGTGAAGAGGGAGGTCAGTGGGACCGCATGTGAGCTTTAAGCTGCATTAATATAGCGCCGCTCTCGACTTGCTTAGCATTAGGAGAAGATCAGTCTTGATTTAAATACTCCCTTCATCACGTGTTGCAAAGCCAGAAGTCCAGCTGCAACTTCACGAGTGATTGGATTTCAGGGTTTCAGTTGTTCCCAGTGTGGAAACGAATGCAATCTAGAGAAAATAAGCTTCGTTTTGCCAAGCACAGACCGTCTCGGCTTCTGTGCGGTCAGACACAGCAGCCATTAACACAGTTAATGCTAATATTTGCTAATGTTGGTGCACTAGAACAGCAACATCTTCAGCTCCTTGCATCATGGATGTCACAAGAAACTGGAACTATGCTGACATGATTGCATCAAAATGTGTCACAATTTTATCACGATCAATCAGGTTTTTTCTTCCGACCACATTTCTTCCATGAAGACGATGGTTCCCCGCCATCCTTCCAGTTTTTAATAATGTGTTGGACGGTTCTTAACCCAATTTTTTTATATTATCTTTTCCACAACCACGGGATGTGTCTTTCAACATGGATGTTTAAGAAATGAGAAGCTACTCATTGCATCAGTTGGGGTTAAAAAACTTGTTAACGTGTTGCCCACGCAGTATTTATTAGGGATGCACCGATCCGATATTGGTATCGGGTATCGGCCCCGATATTGGAAAAAATAGCTGGATCGGGTATCGGTAAAATTAACCGATCCACGGGCCGATCCAGTTTTCTTTTCTTTTCTTTTCTTTTTTTCCTCCGTCGCAGCAAATCCTTCGTCATTCGTTAGCAGCATGGTGGAACGAGTTGGAGATCCTGTAGTAGTCCAGTAGGTGGCGGTATGTCGTAAAGATATGATCCGCCATTAAACAGAAGAAGAAGAAGAACGCGCTGGAGCGTTTAACATGGAGCGAGCGAAAGAGTCGGGTGTGTGGAGGCATTTCACGGGTTATATTCTCAGGTTCAGCTGCTTTTGTATTTTGAATTCCTGCAGTACTTTGCACTTAATATATGTTTTACATGTTTACAGTGTTTGGTAACTTGTTTTGATTACTGTTTTGTTTCTACTACTACATTTTATTTATTTAAATTTATTTTAAGAAGTTTGATTACATTTTATTTTCAATTTGGATGCACAATTGTTCAAATAACAAATAAATAAGTATTCAATACATTACATCTATGTTATTTTGTCTTAGTTAGGAAAGTCTGGTGCCTTTAGATTCTTCTACATGGTGGAAGGAAGGTATAAGGTGGAAGGTATGCAGTTTATTATATTAATTCAACGGTATCGGATCGGTATCGGGTATCGACAGATATACAAAGCCCAGGCATCGGTATCGGTATCGGGACTGAAAAAGTCGGATCGGTGCATCCCTAGTATTTATCCAACAGGAGGCCTCGTACCTATCTGCTTAGTTAAATCCAGGCAGTTTTTTTTTTTTGGCCAGGCAGTTTATATAAACATATAAAATAATAGCAGATGCTTTCCCACCGTCGCCCGTATCGCTAAGTAAATGAATGAAAGAATATAAACACATTAACTGCGGGGAGTGACGTTAAAGCAGATGATAAATGATACATCTCCATGTTATCAGTATGAGAGATTCAAGGCTGAGCTGTAAATTAAAAAACGTTGGCAGGGACCCTGTTTACAGTGAAGGCTTTAACAATGACCAACAAACAAGCCTGTTCATTGTCTGCTTCTCTCAGAGTCATTAGACTACGAATAAGCTCGTATGTTTGGTTTCAGCTTACAATGCAACTTGAATTCATTCATTTTCACTTTGATATGAAGCTGATATTTACCCTCAGTGATGTGTTGTGCACATTAATTTACAGAAGCAGATCAGCCCAATGGAGATGACCTGGCCATTGATGATTATGATGATCTCTACTGCCCGGCCTGTGACAAATCCTTCAAATCGGATAAAGCGTGAGTCTCTCACACGCACCCTTCCTCCTGGTTATGAATAATTTAAGCGCAAATACCACAAATCCAGTCCATTCACTTGAGTGTTATTGTTTTCAGCTCAAGTGTTCGGCCCACGAGAACGACATCACTGTCCACGATAACTGTATTAATTTAGTAACATACCTGATGTTAATACAAATCTCCAAAGAGGTTTTCTATACTTAAAGTGTCTCACTTGTTGAATTCAAGAAAAGCACTAAATGCAATTTACTTTTGGATCCTGAAAGATCCTGCCTCCATGGCAAGTATATTTTTTAATTAAAAGCAGGCTAATCAATGAATTTACTGCTGTTGTGCCGTACAACTCTCTCACTCAGATTCACACCGCTAAAAGAATGTGGACATTCATTAATACACGGGATTAGATGTTACAATCCCTTGTGCCAAAATCCCAGGCAAAACACATTTAGAGGCCCTGTCCAGCTGAGAAACCCTAACAAACCTACAGTCATGTGATATGACACTTAACCTACAATCTAAATGAACTAAGTAAATGCTGCTGGCTTGTATGGCCCGCTCAGCAGCAGACGCTAACTCAAACCTTGTGAAATATAAGCTAGCCAAATGCTGCTGGCTAACTTAGCCTACAATCTAAATGAACTAAGTAAATGCTGCTGGCTTGTAGGCCCACAAAGCAGCAAAGGATAATTCGAACCTTGTGAAATATAAGCTAACCTAACGCTGCTGGCTTGTATGGCCCGCTCAGCAGCTAACCATAGCTACCAAGCAACATGAAGACATCAGGAACCTGGCCTAAACAACAGCAGTATGCAGCATGTCATGACAAATGCATCTCAGGCAATCTCCGAACGTTTTCTGATCTGATCTGCTATTTACACATGTTCTCATCGTCCCTTTTGTTATGCCCGCACAGCATGAAAAACCACGAGAAATCCAAAAAGCACCGGGAGATGGTGGCGCTGCTGCGGCAACAGCTGGAGGAAGAAGAGGAATCGCTTGGTTTGAACCTGGATGGAAAGGAGGGGGGAGAGAATGAAGAGGAGGAGGAGGAGGAGGAGGAGGAACAGCCACGGCAAAAGTTTGTCAAGTCTTCATGTGATACTTGAAGAAGTTTTGACTTTATTTTACTTGGCTTTGTCGGCCTGCAGCAGCACGGTGTGAAATTAGTTTCGCTCTTTCATTCCACCTTCACAGGCTCTCGAAAAAACAGAAGAGGAAAAAGAAGCAGCAGAAAGTGGTACATGTGAGTAACGGCTTTTCCTTCGGCGCAAGTCCTCGGTTTAGTGTCTGTCAACAACTTTTTGACAGACTCCTCTGTTCTTCCTCCGTAGCAAAGCGCACCGGAGGAGGACGGCGAGGATCAGCAAACCGCGACCTGTTGCGAGGAAGAGGCCCCAGAGAAGTCTGCAGAGCCTCCGGAGCCTGCAGAGCCTGAGAACCAGGAGGATCTCCCTCCTACAGAAGTCAAGAGGTCAGTTTGTTAGCTTGTTTGTCAGTCTAAAAGTCGCTGTCCAGTAAAAGTAAAAGTCACTGTCCAGTTCTTTTATTTGTTTGAATTTTTGCATTTAATGGGATTTAGGTATTTTTGGTATTCATGCTTTGATTCTACACCCATTATGATGCGGTCTAGCTTGTTAGTTGCTAATTTTACTCAGGTAGATGTCAGGTGCCAACTCTCTGTGGATTTGTTACTACTAGCAACATCATTCAAAGTAGAGTCGTTCGTATTTGGTTACATAATATTTTTGATTAGTGCCAACCCAGAATGTCTCCTGTTAAGCCTCATTAGACTTGTGCAGGCCTGGTGGTTTCCTGTTTAGATTGAGTAGGTTCCTGTTTTCAGACAAAGACTGATTTAAAAATATTTTGACTGCCTTTACAAAAAAAAAAAAACTTCAAACATTGACATTTAATTGTTGACGCCACCTCAAAAGCTAAGGAAACTAATATTTTGCAAAACCGTATCCGCGGCTTTTCGAAGATTGTTGGAACTACTTTTAATGAGCAGGATGTTACTGGAGCTGCTAATGATTCACTGACAGCTGTGATGAGGATGAGGAGGGCTTTTCGTGCACAGTGTGTTCCTGAATTAAATCATGCAGAATAACACACAGTTTTACAATGTGTTTGCGTATTTCCTTGCTGCAGCTCCGGGAGGACAAAGGGGAAGAAGGGAGGCGGGAAAGACAAACCAAAAAACGTCAAGCAGCCCACGGGAGAGCAGTGTCCTGAGGTCTGTACAGTGAAACGCAGTCAGTTAGCATTTACCATTATATGTGAATATATTACGCCTACAGGCGTTTTTACAGGCTCTAATGGGAGCTTAAATACATAGAGAAACATACTTAAACATACTTTTAAATCTTCATTTCCACCTCCAGAAGGAAGTAAACCTCTGCTGCGTTACCTGTAACAACGAGTTCCCAACCAGGAACAAGTTGTTCGACCACCTGAAGACGAGCGGCCACGCCATCGCCGTCTCCGCAAACGCTCCCCACAGCTCCACAAGCAAGAGCAAAAAAGACAAGAGGAAGAACAGATAGCACTACTTCAGAAAGGGTTTGACTCAGCAGGGACACGGAAAACGACGGTCAGAAGGGTTGCTGGCTGATCAGGCAGATAGTTGTTGTTTTTTTTTTTTAATGAACCCAAAACACACTAAAGGATGTGTAGAAGATACATTTGTCCTCTCTATCAGATGTGTGTTTCACAAATCATGTCATCTTGTTTGTCATGAAGAGCTCTGTAGTAGTGTTACTAATAAAGGTGATGCTACATGTTGGTATTTATTCAACCCTGGAATCATTTTTATAATGCCTCTTGGAACAAAACATACACCCGTGCTTTGCATAAGCTGTTTTTTTTATTAGCAAGTCAATAAACATCAAATCTGTAAAAGCAAAAATAGTAACTTCATCAAACATGTGTCAATAGATATATACATTGTTAGTGCAAGGGTGCAAACTGACCTCACTGATGTGTATTCAAGTTATAAAATTAGTTTTCCTCATTAAACTACTGATGTTTGCTCTGGTCATTGATTAACTGAGTCACTGTGAAGGAAGAAAACGTTGCAGCGTAGGAGTTCTCACAACTAAAACAAAGCTGTTCAAAGACATCGTTATAGGGTATATTGGCAACATTTTGAAAGATTAAAAAAAAAAAATTCAGCAGCGGAGTGGGCTTCCAAAGTCAGTCCTTGATGGCGACTTATTTCTCTGACCTGATCATTCCTTGTTCATGTAGCGGAGGATGGCTTTGTTAAAAACCGCCAGGAAGAAATCTACGTCTTCCATCGTGATGCACATGGGGGGCTGTATGCGGAAGGTCTGAGTAGATGAAAGGGGGAGATTGTAAGAGAATAAAGGCAAAGTAGACTTTGAACGTGTGAATATTTACAGGCCGGTGTATGGTCAAGGAAAAGCATTTTAAAGAATGAAAAGATGTTCTTAACTGAAACTGAAGGCAAGCTATTTTTTTTTTTAATGTAGCCCAGTCACCCTCAACTTTGAATTTTTTTCAATGAAGAAAAACTTTTTCCTTTCAAAAACACGCTCACAATTTACTTAAAACCACGTTGCCCAAAAAACGTGACAGACTACTTCATGGCGAGTGCTCTTACCTGTCCGTATACTCCTCCTTTCCCTATCAGGACTCCCATGTCCTTTATGTCCTCAAAGATCCCAGTCATGGCCTCAGGAGACAACGGGTCTCTGCTGGCCTGTGGACAATAGAGAAAGGATGGACAGAGCTGAATGTGTAATAGCCACTACGGTGTTTTCAGTGACATTATGGGGCCACTCTGGGAGCCTTTGTCCAAGCAAGTAACCACTTATCCTTAATGGACTGGGAGGGACCAGGTACATAAGCACCAGTGTAAGCAGCTGCATGTAGGGTTTTTGTAAGCTATTAGTCACCATCATCTAATATTCCCAGGTTCATTTATATATATATATATATATATATATATATATATATATATATATATATAAAATAATAGCTGCGACTAAAACGAGGCTGAATAATGTCTTAATGATTCCTTCTCATAGTCACGTTTCTAATTTAACAGCTAGTCCTCTTTGCTAATAGAGATTGGAGAGATTTCTCAGCTTGAGCATCACACTCTTGCAGTATAAGCTCCTACTGTACAAGTTACAGCTGTAAATATCTTAAATTACAATGGCAGTTATGAGTAAAGCTAAGTGTTTCAAGGGTAAAATTATGATCGGCACTGCAATTAATAACACCTCAGAATTCGTGAATGAAAAGGAAAGTCACAAGGAAAATGCACTGCAGGAGAAGAGTGGTCTAAATTACACACTAACCAACAGTGGCATAAAGACACAGCAGGATGTATGACTAACAGCAATCCTAACAGACTTGTACTTCCGCCAGAGCCATGGTGATATTTCAAGAAAAAGTTCTGCAAGTTTCAGCGGATTAAAAAAAACCCCACAATTTCAGGAAGAAGCACTGCAGTAGCTGTGCTCACAATCAGAGGTGGGCACTGCTGCTGCGGCTAATGGTTAACTGGAGAGCTGTTGAACCGTGTCCGTGAGAGGCACGACACAGGGGCAACACGTTGTACTGCACTTGTGGAGGAGTCAGTACCTTGTCTTTGACCATTTCCACACCGATCTGCAGGCCTTTCCCGCGGACATCACCGATGATCTCGTACTTGTCTCTGAGTTTTGCCAGCTCTGCCATCAGATACGTACCCACGCGGAGGCTGTTCTGCTGGGTGCCGTCCTCCCTGATCGTCTGTTAAGTGAAAATGAGTTACAGTGGCTTGCGTAAGCTGTTCATGTTATTAAAGTTTGAAAAAAAGCAATTAAGAAACTCATTATCTTGTCCAATGGTTGGACAGTTCACATAGTTTATTTGAAACATGTCTTTGTGTAGAAATAAGATATCACATAAGTACACCAGTAAAGCCTGAGAGAATGTAAGTGGTGAAAAATAATATTTGCCGGCTCCTACAACACATGTAAAGATTGTTTTACATTGCAGTTTTATATTTCGATTTTGTTGTTGTCAACGCCTCTACGGGGTGTAGCTTTTTTATCTCTATTTGCTTCATGACAGATTTCCTCTTCTCTGGAAAATAACAAAAAAAGGATTTATTTTAAGCCCCCAAGGACGGTGGAGCTGACAAATGGCTGCAGTAGTGCATCTATCCAAAGTGCTTTTACCCCTTATTTATCCATTCACCACACACAACCTAACATGTTCCACATTTACTGAACAAACCTTAACCTTACCTCAAACCAAGTTTTCATACTCGCATTTACGAAACTATTTAACTGTTAGATGCAATTTTCTGCTCAGTATCTCGTCCAAGGACTCTTCAAGTAGTGAACATGAATCAACAGCTGTGGATCTAATCGCCAGCCAAGAGGTAGAGGTCAATCTACTATACCTCTTGAAAATCAGAAATACACATTTGATTTTGTGCGGTGTGCAGATATTGTGTCGTCGAAGGACCACACTATAAATTTAACTCACCAGGCCTTGAGGCCATTTTATGCCTCTGATAAAGAAGAAGTGCAATAATTGAACTAAAAATGATAAAATATTAATTTCTCTTTTATTTAAAAATCAGATATGTAGTTATATCCATGCACCTGTAGCCTTATGGACGGCTTACACAATTCAAGACTGGATTTTGATTAAATTCAACTCTCGTGCAAATAGACAGCACTATCATATACAGAGACTAAATTATTTCTTACGTCAAGCACTGATGACGCAACGGCACAGGCTAGAGGATTTCCTCCAAAGGTGTTGAAGTGGAAGGCTTTCACAAAGGAAGCAGCAATCTCTGGAAAACACATGAACAAACAAGCTCACTCCTACACCTCGCACGGTCTTCACAATAATATTCCAACCACAAATTCTTCAGACTGCATGCGTCACTCGTGGTTTGTGAAACTATCACAGGGCATGTTGGTTCCTGAGCAACGTAATTGGCATCCTCTAGGATTGTGGAAGGACAAATACAAGTGGTCTCTCTGAGTAACGTAGGGGTGCATCTGAAGGTTGACTACTAAAGAGGGAGCCGGGGCAACCAGCTTCATCACTCCCAGAAATAAACATACTGTACCTATTTCAGGGTCATTCTGAGACGGCAATCAGTATATGAATCATATCCGTTAATGTTTGTCTGGATAACTTTAATGTTTTTAATCTCTTTCAGATAAAGAAAGAAAAAAAGGGATAGTGGTAGAAGGGAAATAAAGACTTTTTTTGATTATTTAAACATATATTATTATATTAGAACTAATGAAGGAAAATTCACCTGGAGTTGTCACGACAGCTCCCATTGGGAATCCGTTTCCAATGCCCTTTGCCATTGTAACCATGTCGGGAATGACGTCATACCCTTGGAAACCCCAGAAGTGGCTTCCTGTTCGTCCAAATCCAGTCTGGACCTGCCAGACGCACAATAGATCATTACGTTTCTGTATATATAAATGACGGAAGAACAAAAGACGTGCAAACACACTAAGAAAAAAACAAGAGGCTCGACTGAAAGCATCACGCGATTCTATTGTGTCCTCATATTAGGTTGTGTTTTAACGCTCTATAATACAAGTCGTTAGTTTCTGCTCTTGGCCATGCATGCATTACACTGGTGCAAAGGGTTATGTGGCTCTGACCTCATCGGCAATGCAGATTCCTCCTCTCTCTCTCACAAGTTTGTAAGCCTCCTTAAAGTAGTTTTTCGGGTACTGCACGGCTCCTCCCATCCCCTGTATGAAAGAATCGTATTCACATTTCACATCAAAGTAGTCATAGGCTGCTTAATCAATTCATGTTTTTTATTTGTGACATAAAATCAGCTAAGTTAAGTCAATCCTTCACAGCGTAATACAGTACCTGAATAGGCTCGCCAAAGAAAGCAGCAATTCTGCTTGGGACACTGGTAGCAAACGTCTCTTTGAGCTGTCCAATGTATTTTTCATTTGCCATGCACTGACCTGATGGATTAAAAAAAAAGTCTTCTTTCTGGCAGTAATAGTGCTCAGTAGTATAAAGTTTATAAACCCAAAATATTCTATGTGAGCTGAGGGTTATGACTGATTAATTAACTACAGTCAATACGACAGATTATTTTGTTAAAATGCACAAAACTGCGGTGATGTAAACAAGGCTAAACATCCAGGGTATCTTTGACGGTCTCAAAGATCAAGTATTCTCTCAAACAGCTCCTTTCCTGTGCATGTTATTGCATTAATTTGGTATAGGAGAGGGGGAACATAACGCTTAATCCCATGGACACTGCTGCGACAGCCGAAGCGTGTTGAGCAATAAATGGATGCTTTGGCGTACCTTGGGAACAGCTACACTCTCTGATTGTTTGCACAGGAGAGTCCCTGCAGTGGCTTCCTCCCCATGGACCTCTGAACACATCGGGACACATGGCCTGCAATAGCACCAAGAAATCATTATTCACCATCTTCAGTGTGTAACTGCTTATGGCTTGCCCCGCACTACACATTCCTGTACATACCAACATGAATAACACAACACAAACAGATACAGCAAGACTCATAAACAGTTATCAGTCAGTAGAACAGGGGCAGAAGCTTCTCATTCATTCATCTTCCGTAACCGCTCGTTCCTGTTAAGGGTCGCAGGGTCTGCTGGAGCCTATCCCAGCTGTCATCGGGCAAGAGGCGGGGTACAGCCTGGACAGGTCGCCAGTCTATCGCAGGGCTAACGCAGAGAAACAGACAACCATTCCCACTCACCTACGGCCAATTTAGAATCACCAATGAACCTAACCAGCATGTCCTTGGACAGTGGGAGGAAGCCGGAGTACCCGGAGAGAACCCACGCAGACACAGGGAGAACATGCAAACTCCACACGGAAAGGCCCAGTCGGCCCATGGATTCGAACCCAGGACCTTCTCGCTGTGAGGCATCAGTGCTAACCACCTCACCACTGTGACGCCCAGAAGCTTCTCAGTAAATTTAAAATTATGCTTGAATTTTGTCTGAGAATAATGTTGAGAATGACAGACGTTTCAATTTTATTTTACAGTTTAATGTCAAGCAGAAATTCAGCCCATTGTCCAACACGTTTACGAAAGAGAAACTACATGGCTATTGAATGGCAAAAACAAGAACAGGCAAAAAAAGACTTCTAGTTCAATAAAAGCTGTCTACCCCAGCTTTGAAAGAAAGGCACTGAGAATCTAATCTCTTCCTTTCAAGACAAAAATAATGCTCTCATGGAGGACAAACAAGAACATTCAAATGTCAGGATTCTGTACATTACATAGGCCATTGTTGTGGGCCATGTGTCGTAGTTTGCTTTTGTGGTGGTGCTGTCTAAGACTGAACCTTGAAGGAAGGCGTTGTGTTTGCCAGAATGGGCAAAGCCTTCCTTCTACATTACTCCTTAAATAAATCTTGTCTTTCTACATCAAGAGAGGGCAGACCAAAGAAAGATAGGGCAGCTACTATCGTTAATAACTTTAGAAGGTGATATTGCACCATGTTAGTTTACACATTCAACCTCATTAGAATAGAATAATCAAACATTATGTGTATTTTAAGCTTTAACGGTGTTAGACTACAGTGCATTAATGTATACATACATTTGTGCATCCTGCACTCGTGGCAATGGGGTATTTATAAGATGAGTTGGAGGTAAGACCCATAGTCTGTGGGCTGCCACCATGGTATGACCCTCTGGATGGGAGAGAAATAAAATTGACCAGAGGCTCTGTGACCAGACGTGCTGAATGAATCAAGGGAATATAATTCAACATTTGATTCAAGAAGATTTTTTGTATCATCCCCCTTCTGTTTTTCAACTGCGTCCCCCGTGCATGGCCCATGAAAAGGTCTATTTTTGCCTTAGTGGAATTTTGAATTAATGGAAAGGACAAACTTTTTTCAAATCTAGACAAAAATAGGCCTGAAACATCTTTCACAGAACAAAAACTTGTCCAAGACAGACATGATGATAGGGAATGCAACCTGCACAAGACTGTAGTCATATTTTTGGTTTGTGTACATTTGCTGTAGAATTCACTTTATCTTTGTGTTCTGTCCATGTACCTGAGTGTGATTATATCAAAGTTGCCCGTGTGGAGCCGAGCCATCAACATCGCCAGGTCATTAGCTTCTGAGCCACTGTTGGTCAGATATATCACCTGGACAGGGAAACAGATTGTCATTCATTAAAAGTACAGCCTACACATTTAACCTGCCTCTTGTTCCAGTGAACACAGCACAGCACCTTAAGAGGATCCGGTAAGTGGGAGGCCAGTTTGTCACAATACTCATGGAATGGCGAATTGACGTAGATGTTAGTAGTATGCCACAGTTTCTTCAACTGCTTCTCTGCTGCCTCTGTTACTTTTCTGTTCAAACAAATGACAAGGTAGGAAATGTTTGTTGAAAATTTGATGTCACAACAAAACATACGAAAGAAAAGAAAAAGGAACTTACGGGTGGCAGTGGCCCACACCAACAGTACACACACCAGCAAATAAATCCAGATACCGCCTCCCATCCACATCCCACAACCACTGCATGTGTCCCTGGTGTATGAACACGGGTCTCTTGTAGTAAGTAATCTTCATGGTCATGGGGTTACAGTTCTGCCTGCGTATCTCCATCATGCGCTCTTTGGACAAACCCTGTAAGGACATAAACACACAGGACAGACAGTAGAGAACAGAACAGGATCGTGTTGTTTGGTTTTGGATAAGATATCTTCACAGCTACTGCACAGATTGTCATAACATTTAATCACTAGATAATGAATCACAGATAATTTAAACAGTAATGTGTGTGGGCTCTGCGTCATGGAGATAAATAGGAATACAGCTGATTTCACTGGGGAACGATATATGTTCAAAGGAACTAAACTGACCAGAAGACATTTGTTCACCACAGAAAGAATGATTTAACAACGTATTTAGACCACGTTAAGAATTTGGCTTTTTTTTAGGGAGCTGTACGCCTCTGACAATAAATTTGCTAAATACGCAGATTTAACCTGGCGAGTAGGCCCACACACAAAAGCAGAAAGAAGAGGCATTTCGAAGGTAGTAGAAGTGGTGCATGGATCCCAAGCATCATTTCTTTGTTCTTCACTGATACCAGTAACATGTTCATAGTGTTGATAGAAGTTTAAGTGATTCAAGAAGTGGCAGCGCAGCAAGACATCATTGATCTCTGAAGGGCTATTTCGGTGACCTTGCAGGACTTATCAGTCTTGTCAGCCCAAAGCTGGAAAGAGCTGTATCCTCTCCACCGTCTTCATTATCAACAAGGTCGGAGATAAAAAGAGGTAAGCAAACCAAAGGATATCGACTGTTTTCGTGGGGATAGGATGTAATCGCTTCCATTTTATCTATGACTCTCAACCCAGAGTCAAAACATAGCAGTGTGACCTCTTCACAGAAACGAATACTAATAAATTCAGTTTTTATGCTCCACATTTGAACTAGACTCAAGAATGATTGAGATCACGTTTCTCCAATGGTCTTTTTATATCATAAAATTAATTAATTTATATCTTAATGATGTTTTTATGCAAAGCACTTTGTGTTGAGCACAAGAAACTTTTAATTACTCAGCATGTTGGTGCAACTGCTGATTATTTTAATTAAGCTCAGGCAGAAGTCCAGTGAGAAAGATCAGTACCCGCATGATCCATTTCCCTCCCACTAAGGTGAATGCAGGGTATTCCTGCTGCTCTCTTAGCTAATCATTTCCATTTTCTCACACCATCACTTCATTCTTATTATCTAAGTCACCATTCTTGTCTAATGATTTCCTTCCCCGTCTTCAATGAGCCAATCAGTCCCACCGTGTCCTGTGCAGCCCCCGTCCTCCCCATCTCCACCTCTTCTTGGTTGACCTGGGAGTCTGCATTAGAAGTCTCCCATCAGCCGTCAGCTTGCTTCATCTGCTGCTCCACGGCCACCACTGCCGCTAACCATGAAAATGCATTGCATTCTCGCGTTTCCACAATAAATGTTCTTCCTCTTTTTATTGACATGTCTGTTGCCACATGCAACACCTGCCACCAACACTCTCTGGGTGCCACAACATTCTTACCTTATACTCCTCTGGTTTGAAATTGCACAGCGGCATCTCTGGGAGGTCGGTGGTCTGGTATTTGAAGGCTGATTTCTGACATACTGCACCTGAGAAACAGTTTCAATTAAAATGCATAAAGTGAGGAATGATCTTAATGAGCCAACCCCAGTCTTAACATGACATTTGAAAATAGTTTTTAGGACAATCTATTTGGACATTTTAGTCTTATTATATTGTTTCTATTCTAGACCCTATGTGGTAATCTGAAAAAAAAAAGAAACAACAACACATAAACAACAATGAAGAAATCTGAACCCAAGCTTATGATCAACAGAAATCAAATAACTGTTGTACCTCCTATTGTTTTCAAGACCTTCCTAATTATCTGGTCACTATTTAATCAGATTAAAACCTGGCTGACAGTTTAACCACATTAACATCACGTTACGCAACACAAGAAATGTATGTATGTTTTCCAAGACTGGAAAATGTCAGTTAGAGCTGGTCCGAATGGCAAGAACACTCTGTAATGTAATGAATCACCCTCAGCAGAAAAACATCTCTCTTACACTCAGAGCAAAGTCTCACTAAGCATCCTTCATTAAACCACTCCTGAATTTGTAATGCTTTTAGCACTTATTTAATTTGATGCAGTGGTTTAAATTCTGTGTCATCATAAACACTTACATAGTAGTGAACGTACTATGTAAGTGTTTCTACTACAACCTACAATAACACAGCTTAAGTAATGTATTACTTTGGTTCCTGAGTTTTACGACATCATCTTGCACTACAATTTTATATAGTTACAAGACGAATAAGATGATAAAATTTACTAGAAACATTGTGTCACATACATTTCTGTGAGTACGTGATAACATAAAATAAATATATTAATAATCAATTAATAAAAATACCTTCAATTTAGATTGTCAAGATTATGATCGACAAATTATTTTGTTCATCTCCGTGGTAACTCACCACTCCCCAGGTGAAATCTGGCCACCATGGGTAAACAGTTGAACAGTCGTGTTAAAACTGCATACCGGTCAGTTACGCACGATACCACTTTATACATGTTGAGCAGGTAAAGAGGACCCACAGCAGCTCTTCTTCCTTCACTGTCTGAAACTCAGCAGCAGCTTAAGTCTTTCTCTAAAAAGGATGGGTGGACAGTCTGCAGCCAATGGTACCCTGAGCCCACCAAACTACCATATTTTCTCTGCAACGTCACACACATAAATATTTAACCACTGACATCTGGTCATTACATTTCCGATGGTTGGTTGGTTGGTACTGGTTTTTGCCTGCTGCAAGAAGAAGTGTGAGGTTGTGTTGTCTTTCCCTCCTGGAACAAAAAAAAAAAAAAAAAAAGAACAGGCAGCTTCTTTGACACGCAGCATGTATTTATCCAGATATCTCCGTAAGACAACCTTTTATTTCTAGGGATAACAACAAACACATGACAAGAAAATAACCTCTGTAGTTAATGAGAAGATCGATTACTGTAATCCATACATTGTAGTAAAGCAAAAAGCTGTTCATCGAGTTTACAAATCCATTATTACAAAATTTTATCTACAATCAGCAACAAAGCATGTCTTCACAAATTGGGTTGTCCACGAACCAGAGGGTTAGCGGTTCGATCCCCGGAATGTGCCACATGCCGAAGTGTCCTTGAGCAAGACACTGAACCCCCAGTTGCTCTCAGTGCGTGGCACTGGTGTGTGAATGTGAGTGTGAATGGGTAGATGTGTCTATGACTGTAAAGCGCTTTGAGTACCAATAGGTAGAAAAGCGCTATATAAAAGCAAGGTCATTACCATCATTGTTAGTTCTCAGAAAGGCACTGTACAAGATTTCATCTCATTTGAGTGAGACGTGTTGAAGTGGCAATCTCAAACATTTTTATCTAAACAGATGTCTGTTACGTCACTATCTCTTGCTAAATAAGGAAACACATTGGTGACTGAGCCTGTGGCGCGCTGATTAAAGTATTGCAATGTCAATATAAGATAAGATAAGATAGGACTTTATTCATCCCCGTGGGGAAATTAGGGTATATACTGTATATTACTATATATTCATTATTATGGACCGGGTGTCTGTGGTGACATTTCTGGTAAAATGTTCTATTAAGTTAGCCTGGTAGCCAACACACCATTTTGATTTCATTATGGTGCATGTTTCAACTGATACAGAGGAAAAAAACATTATTAATTATAAAAAAAAAAAGTTATTTTGCGGTCAGCATCTTCTACAACAGACGCAATAATTGGTTCTAAACGTCTCGCTTCCACAACGGTAGCCATTTATTTGTAAATGTAATCTCTATAAACACATATTTGTATATAAATGTTAAAGAATACAAGAGGATGAGGTTCATCCAAATTCCAAATTCCTTCCTGCAGCTGCGTCTACAAAACAAGTCAACTGCTATTTTTTGAATTTTTGCACTGAGAATCAAAAAGGCCAATTATTGCCCAACATATTTATTTAACTGACAATAGTAGTGTTTTTGTTATAGTATTAAATCGCATTAGCTGTTCCACAATTGTTCCAGTAATTACAGCTGTTCCAACATCAGCCAGGACAGAAATATTTAAGATTGCCTTTGCAAGTTCACAGTTCGACATAGTTAAAAAAAGTTTAATCACAATTGGCCGTTGGAATGTAATAAATTAATACTGACATTTCAGAGATTCAAAACATACGTAAGAAACATAATCAGCGACATGTTTCCGGCTTTTGGTCCTTGGCATTGAGAAATCCATCTGACCTTGAGTCGGCTTTCATCTTTTTTCCATGAAATTGTGGAGGGACTTGTTAAAAACTGCCAAGAAGAAAGCAGCATCTTCCATTGTGATGCACATTGGAGGTTTGATGCGGAAGATCTTTGATGGGAGAAAAAAACAAAACGTTTTTTTAGGTAATATGTATTGAAGGTTAGAGCAGGTGCAGACATTACTGGGAGCAGAAACAGCTAGATTAATAATCCAGAATTTAACTGTAAAGCAAATAAAAAGAAATACGAGTATCTCTTGGAGTGATCGATTATATTATTATCTTGGAGTATGGTTATTGGTTTGGCATGACTTTGGTCACTGGAGGCTTTGGTTTCAATGTTGGACTTCATTTCTGGTCTGTGCTCTAGAGTTAAATCTGCACTACTGGAACTAAGAGATAATACAGTTATGTCTTATAAAACATGTCTTTCAATCTCTAATTTCAGTTGAAATTACAGATAATGCGTTCAGTGGTTAGGCTGAGGTAATGACAAGTCTTCAAAACATAAAATTGAGGCGAAGACTCTTCAACTTCATGTAACTTTATACAACTTATTTTATTATTAAGAAAGTTATATATAGTGTCATTTTCATGTACCTAAGACAAAGTCTTTCACAATTAACAAGACATTAAGAAGTGAGCAGATTTTGACGCATTTCTGATGTTTTTCTTTTAGGATAATTATCACTATGTTGCTAAAACATAAAAGAACAATGTTTAAAATTTCAAAATCCAGTAAAAGCAACTTGCTGCGTAATTATTGTCTGACTGTTATTATAAATAGCTGGTTAATAGCAGTGGTTATTTCCGAGTGATAAGTGATAAGCATAGATGAATACGGTCTTTCTGTCAACCAACTACCAAAACCAACACACGCCATTACTGATGGAATGTGAAAAGGCTGTAAGTAGACTGAAATGTTAACTTGCTTGTGTGGAGAAAAGAAGAAGTGCTGTCACCTGTCCGTATAGTCCTCCTTTTCCTATCAGGACTCCCATGTCCTTAACATCCTCAAAGATTTCAGCCATTGCATCCGGAGACAGCGGATCTCTGCTGGCCTGTGGATGATAGAAAGTTGGATGTGGCAGTAACCATAGTAATTAAGGTAACCTGCTATGTGAACACTGTCCAGCCACTTGTGTCCAATAATTATCAGATTGTGGCTCGTAGCGCCTGACCTCTAATTGCTAATTGGCTCGAGATGTGATGTGTGTGAATACTGTAAGATTTCTACTATTAAACACCCACAGCTGTAATTTCCATGCTAATTATATAAAATGGTTGACAGCTGAACAGTGGCGTGGTAGTTAGCACTGATGCTTCACAGCAAGAAGAAGGTTCTGGGTTCGAATCGAGGCCAAGCGGGGCCTTTCTGTGCGGAATGTGTCTGTGCGGGTTCTCTCCGGGTACTCTGGCTTCCTCCTACGTCCAAAGACATGCTCGTTAGGTTAATTGATGATTCTAAATTGGCCGTGCATGCGAGTATGAAGTCTGTCTCTATGCGTTAGCCCTGTCCAGGGCGTACCCCGCTTCTCTCCCTGCAACCCTCCACAGGACAAGCGGTTACAGATGATGACAGTTGAATTGTATGAAAAATTGAATGTAGAATGTGGTGTGATGATCTCTTTGAGGTCAGTACGTTATGAATGCACAGAACAGCACAGAGTATATGCAAAAAGGAAACCAAGACAGCATACCATTTCTTCATTGTGAGAGACATATTTCTTTTTTTAATATCTTGTGGCCTTGGTGGAAATAAGTGTCTTCAATCAATCAATCAAATTTAAGAGTACGACTTTTTTCTTTTGAGAGTCTCGAAAAAGTTTGTTCAATGCTTTCAGAGGAGAAAATATTTGATTAACACATTAAAGAATCAAGAATGTATTTAGAAATATGACATACTAGGAAAGGACAAATAAGCATTTTGCTTTCAAACAGCACTCCTTTGAGATTTTTGAAATTAGGTTCAGTGTTTTAGCATTTTATCGAATTAAAATCCAGCACCGAGTTCAGACTACGAGGCCGACAATTTCTTTTGAGTTGCAGTTAAAGAAATTATTGTTCACAACCTACAGCTACCACAAAATACAAGGTTAGACTGCTGAAAAAGATATTCACTTTCATCTTGCTTTAAATAGTAGGTCCCACAGATAAGATACAGCTCCTTTGTTGTGTCTAGCTGATTTCTAACAAGCCTGTCTCTCTGTTACCGTGTCAAGGGCAGGGCCTACTGTATAAAAGTGAATATAACTTTACTATCGGCAGTAGATTCTGTACTTGCTATAGTGCATGTATCAACTCCTTGAAGGAGACTCCAGTGACTCTGTCATTCTTGATAAAAGAATTTCCCTACAAAAGATTTGACTCTATATGTAAATTTCCTCGCGCTGATTCACACAGTCAACTTGTTCAATTAGCTAGCAACTGCTGACATGACCGGCTGTTTGCCATTTTAACAAGCAGCAGTGACGTTTGCTGGCTAAAAAAGGGAAGCTGCCACGTGAATGTTTTGTACACAGATCTTAGCGAATTCAGGAGAGTCAGGACCAGATTTGTTCACTTGCAGTCCTTGTTAGGACATCTGCCAAACTCAGAAAACTGCATCAGCAAGAGGAAACATGAATGAAAAGGATACAACACAGCAGAATATTTAGCAAGCAGCACTGCAGTAGCCTCAAAAATATGTTTGCGTTTTATGTTTCTCTATAGCTTCCTCCCTTTGATGGCTCTTCTCAAAAACACAAGCGTTTCACATACACAGCTGCTGACTTTGTTCTGTTCACAGTTATAGAAGATCACTGCTGCTGCGGCTAATGGTTAACTGGGTCATGGTTAAACCATGCCCTCAGGAGGCACAGCGCTGACACACACGTTTTACATGCATGTGAGGAGAGGTGAGTGTCACTTCGGGTTACAAAGTCAGTACCTTGTCTTTGACCATTTCCACACCGATCTGGAGGCCTTTCCCACGGACATCACCAATGATCTCATACTTGTCTCTGAGTTTTGCTAGTTCTGTCATAAGATAGGTACCCACGTGAAGACTGTTCTCCTGAGTGCCATCCTCTCTGATCGTCTGTGTAAAAGAATAATTTAGTTTACGATCCAAGCTTGAATAAATAAACATAAATTAACTGAGGCATTGTGTGCTAAATAACAGGATTGCGAGAGGAGGATGAAGAACTCTTACATCAAGCACAGATGAAGCAACAGCACAAGCCACAGGATTTCCTCCAAAGGTGTTGAAATGAACCCCCTTCGCAAATGAGGCGGCAATTTCTGGAAAAACACATGAATAAACGAGCTAACACCACTGCAGTTTTAAATCATATCCTCAGCCAAAGTACAATTCAGACTTCAAGCGTTAAAGGAACGTTTCATTGGTATAAAATGTTACAAGAAGCATCTGAAGTGAGCACTATGGCAACTAGCTTTTCCAACGAGTAATACAATAAACAAGCAGTGATCATACACCCCCTGCCAGAAATAGATGTTCCTGTGGGAAGGCTTGAGGATACTCTTTATGGTAATCAACACATCAGATCACTTCGAGCATATAGAAAAGAAGGAGGAGAGCTGCACAAGTGAAAGACAGATGTAAGGGTCAAGACGGCGCATCCTGTCAGCACTCTGTAATTTTCTCAGTACAAGCATTGTATGTCCCCAGGTGTATTCAATGGCCATTTATATAACCTGCACACTTATAATCCTTTCACGAGCGACTGATATTCACTCTATTGTCCTTAATTGTCCCTTTTCAGTAAATAGCTTGGCTGAAGTAGTGAGTCACAACCTGAATAATCTATCATTTAATTTGCCCACATATCATTTCTGGTCGACCTAGCATGAGGCTAGGGTAGTTACTTAAAAATGTGAAAATATAAAATTAATAAACAAGCTGCCACATTTACCTTCTCATTAGTAGTTGTGCATCTTGCCAGCTTCATATTAAAATTGCAAAGGACATTACACAGTGTAGTCTCTATACCTATATTTAATCTTTAATGAAAGCTAAAAGCAGATTTTCAAACAAGTATTATCTCACCTGGTGTTGTAACAACAGCTCCCATTGGGAATCCGTTGCCGATGCCCTTCGCCATTGTAACCATGTCAGGCATGACATCATGCCCTTGGTAACCCCAGAAGTGGCTTCCTGTTCGCCCAAATCCAGTCTGGACCTGCCAGGTGCACAACAGGTCATTAAATTTATTTCTATTATACTTAGGAGCTGAAAAACAAATATAAAACGTAAGCATAGCAGTCCATTAATGCTCATTCTTAGAAAGCTGCCTTGCAATGAGGTATTTGCTTTATATGCCTGTATGTTAGGGACAACATAGCAGCTTTGTCACAGAATTGTTAGTCCACGTGTGCAGAGAGTCATATCTTTATTAATTCTGCTATACTCAAACCTTTTTAAAACTGCCATATAAATAAAGTACATTACATTACATTACATATAACGTAAACATCTAAAACAAATGTTTCTAACCTCATCAGCAATGCAGATTCCTCCTCTCTCTCTTACAAGTTTGTAGGCATCCTTGAGGTAATTTTTAGGGTACTGCACAGCTCCTCCAACTCCCTGCAATAAACCAAACACATTCATATCCCAACGACAGTATCATATTAATTAACACAAACTGCCCTCATATTGAATACACTGCACAAAAAAAAAGTCGCCATCTGGATTTCACTAAGCAAATAGGTACGAGCCTCCTGTTGATGCATAGGATGGGTGATTATCTTTCAGCTGGCAACAAGTTATTTAACTCCAACTTATGCAATGAATAGCTTCTCATTTCTTGTACAACCATGTCGAAAGACACATCCTGTGGTCGTGGAAAAGATGTTAGTCTGTTTGAGAAGGGTCAAATCACTGGCATGCATCAAGCAGAGAAAACCTCTAAGAGATTGTAGAAACTACTAAAATTGGGTTAAGAACTGTCCAACGCATTATTAAAAACTGGAAGGATAGTGGGGAACCAACGCATCAGGGTAAGAAGAGAGGCAGGTGAAGTGATGCACCCATCATGCCTAGTGTCTACTGTACAAGCCTGTGGGGGCAGTGCTATGATCCGGGGTTGCTGCGGTTGCTCAGGTCTAGGTTCAGCAACATTATGTGCCCAAAAAATTAGGTCAGCTGACCACCTGAATACACTGAATGACCAGGTTATTCCATCAATGGATTTTTTCCTTCCTTGATGGCATGGGCATATTCCAAGATGACAATGTCAGGATTCATGGGGCTCAGATTGTGAAAGAGTGGTTCAGGGAGCATGAGACATCATTTTTACACATGGATTGGCCACCACAGAGTCCAGACCTTAACCCCATTGAGAATCTTTGGGATGTGCTGGAGAACTCTTTAAGCAGTGGTCAGACTCTCCATCATCAATACAAGAAATACAAGATCTTGGTGAAAAATGAATGCAACACGTGCAAACGAAAATAAATCTGGTGACATTGCAGAAGTCTATCAGAACAATGCCACAGGAAATGCGTGCTGTGATCAAAGCTAAAGGCGGTCCAACAAAATATTAGAGTGTGTGACCTTTTTTTTGGTGGCGACATTTTTTTTTGGCCAGACAGTGTATGACAAAACAACAGCCATGGATGCTATACTAACAAAGTTCTATAATGTTCTTTCTTATGTGTTTTAAGCTGAATGTACTCAGTAACTGACGACAGTACATCTATGACATGCAGTAAAAATTATTATAATTCATGATATGAGTGACATTTACAACATGCTGATTCTAAGTTTTCAATACTCCTCAACGTAATACAGTACCTGAATAGGCTCGCTAAAGAAAGCAGCAATTCTGCTTGGAACACTGGTAGCAAACGTCTCTTTGAGCTGTCCAATGTATTGTTCATTTGCCATGCACTGACCTGTGGGATGCAGATACAAAATATACAAAGGGGGAAATTCTAAATATTCAGCATTTTGTTTACCATCTTCACATAAAATTTAAGTTAATCAAAAAACATCAAGTTTAGCACATTTCTGCTTTACATGTAATGATATATGGCTGTGATAATGAGTAGCCTGTCGTTGACTGACGGTGATATTATATTGTTGCGTTACGGTTGTTTGTTTTGTGTAAAACATCACGTAAAAATGCTCACATCCTGAACATTTCCAGGTAAACTCCCACTAAAATACAGGCACATGATATAACTAGCATTCTCCGAAAGTGGTAAAAGGTCAAAAAGGTAAATGATCGACCGTAGGGAACTTTGAACTTTATAAAACTAATTCAATACGTCACAACGGATCGCTTTACTCTCATGACTTTGAGGCATATTTTTAGAAAAATAAAAACTAGTTTTACATTGCATCTACATGAACATGAATACAGAAACAATGTAACAATTAAAAAAAAAAAAATACATATACAATACATGTTTTAAGTTGAAGTTGTCATGGAGATATGTACAAGAAACTGAAACTGGCCAAACACTTCAACATGTTTTCAACTTGGATAGATAGTCCAGCCTCACAGATGAGTGTGGCACTTCTTTCCCCTGTTTACGACAACGGTTTGAGTGTGTTGTGCAACAAAGTATGTGTTTGCGTACCTTGTGCACAGCTACACTCTCTGATTGTCTGGACAGGAGAGTCCCTGCAGTGGCTTCCTCCCCATGGACCTCTGAACACATCGGGACACATGGTCTGTTTATTGGGCAGAAACCAAGTCAACTGGGTTAATCTCACAGCAACACTTACTCTTAAATGAAAAAGCACAAAGAAATCATCATAAAACTTGGAATGCTCCCAAGATATTTGTCACCTATGTTGTATTTCAGTTGCTTATTGAATCAATGAGTGCAAGAAACTGAAGTAGTTCAATTAATGCATGCAATATAAATATATAAAACACAAAATAACTTAAAATATAATGTATGAAAAAAGCTACCACAGCTTCTCCTGTCTTCTGTGAGATGTTTATCATAAATATAACTATCCTTATACAATACAAAATCAAATACTGATCTTCATTAAAATAGAAAATAAAATGTGAAGCATCAAAGATATGCTTATAAGTACTACAGCATTGTAATACATACATTTGTGCAACCAAAACCACTGGCAATTGGGTATTTGTATGCTGAATTGGAAGTAAGACCCATGGACTGTGGGCTGCCACCATGATATGATCCTCTGAAATACAAAAACATTATGCACATTTTGATTCCACAGAACTTTCCTTAACTATCAAGCTATCAAGTTGGACTTAGATGTTTTATTTTTGCCCTAATAGAAGTAGAACATTGAACATTGCCTGTGAACTTGTAATGTTACTTAACTCTGATGCAAAAATACATACAATAAAAAAAAACTTGAACCTGAAAGTGATTATATCAAAGTTGCCTGTGTGGAGCCGAGCCATCAACATCGCCAGGTCATTGGCCTCTGAGCCACTGTTGGTCAGATATACCACCTGTACAAGGAAACAGAGCAGCGGCCATTTTAATTACAGTCTACAACATTTACTCAGGCTATTGTCTTCAGATGATCAGAATAAAAATTGTCCACCATACCTTAAGAGGATCTGGGAAGTAGGAAGCTAGTTTCTCACAATACTCGTGGAGAGTAGGATAGACATAGATGCTCGTAGTATGCCACAATTTTTTCAGCTGCTGCTCTGCGGCTGCAGTTACTTTCCTGCGCACACACATACCAGATAAATGTTTTGTATTAACATTTGTACAAATCAGTGAAGAGAAACACCTTACGGGTGGCAGTGGCCCACACTGACAGTAGCCACACCAGCAAACAGATCCAGATATCGCCTCCCATCCACATCCCACAGCCACTGCATGTATCCCTGGTGGATGAACACGGGTTTCTTATAATAGGTAACCTTCATGGTCATAGGGTTGCAGGTCTGTCTGCGGATCTCCATCATCCGCTCTTTTGACATGCCCTGGGCAAACACAAACACACAAGATAAGATCAGTTGGAGCGTAGGATGTTTATCTTTTTGTTTTCATCATAGGCTCTTCATTCATCAGCGCAACAAAGGTCAAGTCTGAAGGCGTGAATGTAAATGACAAAATAAAAAAAGTACCAAAATGTTTATATTTACTTGGTCGAACATAACAATAATGTTGTATACTTATTACCGTCACTATTATTTATAGAAGAATTTGCTCTGACCTTGTATTCCTCGGGACTGAAATTGCACAATGGCATCTCTGGCAAGTCTGTAGGAGGGAATTTGAAGGCTGATTTCTGACATGATGCACCTGTGAAATAATTACAGTTCAAACAGAGAGGGGAAAAAAGTAATTCAAAGTGGACCTATACATCGCCTCACTGTGCTACTTGGCCGAGGCTGATTAAAGCTTAGATGTGACATTTGGTTGTCATTTGCCCAAAAGATATGTTTTTCTTCTTATTAGTAACTGTTAACAGACAAACACACATACAATTGGTTTTGGTTTGATTGTAAGGGGTTCAGAAAATTTAGTATTGTCTTAGTATGTGATCAGATTAAATCACAGCTTCAGCTCTAACCACATTAAATGGCGCTGGTTTGGATGGCACCTGTGCAATCTGTATGATCAAAACAAACCAATGCATTCCACCCCAGAAAAAAAAATCAATTAGAGTGGGGTTTCATGTGCATACACATATATATATATAGTACATGCTATGCTTCTTCTATCTATCTATTTGGATGAAAGTGTTGCACTGTAAGCAATTTTTATCTTGCACTGCAGTTTAATATTAACTCAACCTGCTCGTTTGTTAGTTCACACCGTCTAATGCAACAGCAATGCAGTCTTCAAGGCTATATAAGGTTCAGTTTCGTTTCGTGGGGGTCTTGACCCAGCAACGCGATCCATTTGCGGTTCTGTTGAACGGTTTTGCATTACAAAGAGATATGTTTTTTTTTTTTGCTATTTAATTTACTCATTGATATAACAAAATCATAGAGAACCTGTCAGTGTAAAGCAATGCAATCCAACAGCACAACACACTACGTTATCTTATCAGCACAGTCGATTCAAAATCTCTTGTGTTTGTGCAAACTTTATAACATTTATTGCACATTTAGCATTAGTTAGTCTGACCCAGTAAACTGTCAAATTAATGTCTGAACTAACGCTATGTATTATGGACTATATAAAGTAAAGAATATACATTAAAACACTACTTGGTTGAAGTGATTTGGACTAAAAACGATTGCAGCTGCTAGCACTCCCAGCAAGTTAGCTTAAAATGTACGTCACGCTAAGTTTCGTTTAAAAGTTCGGAGAATTAAAGCCAATTCACAAAAGCCAACAAACAAACACGTCCCTTCTGCAGTACCTGAGCACGACGAACGAAGGTTATGTGTTAAAATAATTCCTGTACACGTTGTTAACGTAAAAAGCAAAAACAGACGTCAACCTAGATTTTCTTCGTCACCATGGTAACTCACCAGTTGCCAAGTGGAATTTGGCCAAACTGGGCCGCAAGCAGGACTGTCCTGCGGGCAGGCCACTAAGACGGGACACAACTTTAAACATGTTGAACAGGCGCAGTCAGAGGGGACACGGCTCTCCCACTTCTTTCTCAGCGGCTTCACGTTTTCTTTCTCTTAAAAAGTCTATAAAAGTTAGGGGCGGTAACGGTCGGAGCTCAGCCGGTGATCCTGATTGAGCCAAGTACCCCACTCCCCCCTCTCCCCTCACAGCGTCACACTACGCGTGCGCAACAACAATAACGATAAACAAGTTTCAACAAATGAAATAAATTAAAGCATGTTTATAATTTATTTAACACGAGTAAGAACATTCTTTAACGGATAACAATTAAAACATTTTTTTTATTATGGGAGAAATAATGCACAGCTGATTTAAAGACATACACAAAGATTTAATTTCATTAGCAATAAACAACACCAGATAAACTCTCTGTGGTTATATTACTATTATTATTATTATTTTGCTGCTTTCTTTAAAACAAAAACCTTGGACTTATCACAGGTTAGAGCCAGTCACAGACCTGTGTGTGCGCATGTGACAACACCATCAGCAAAAGTGTAATTATCAGTACACAAACATACACAAAATGACCAACGTGCCAAATCTTAAATCTTGAATTTATTATGAACATGATTTTCACGACAAGACTCCCAACAAAGGCCAAATCGCACTGTTAAAGCTATACGTGTGTAGCGATACAGATACACATGCACGGAAAAGTACAGTGTTGTGAACGGCATATTACAAAACTATTTTCTCATCCAACTTAATTTAGTACATTTATGTACAGAAAATAATCTCTGAAAGAAAAACAGAGCGAAAACGGTTTAATCTTCTCTTATATCTTTGAAAGTGCCTGTTAATGTAGTGTCCAGTGGGGGTTTCTGCAGGTGTGAGGGAGAAAAGACACAAACAAAATCTGAAATAAAGTAAAAACATCCCACGGAAGAGAGTTCTATTTTAACAGACAAAACACTAATATATATGATATATTTCATGAGAAAAATTACTTAGAAAAGGGTACGAAGACAGATATATACAGTACCAGTTAATTTATACACTCATATATATATATATATATATATATTCTTTCATTCTTATATTCTTTTTAAAGTTGAGTAAAGATTTTTATTGACATCATTCAATCAAATTCTCGATTGTGTAACTGCACAGCAATCAGTGACAAGATGTATTGTACTTGAGAGAACATGAAAAATAAATAACAGTGAGTCTTTGCGATCATTGTCTGAGTTATCCAGTGTCTTTGTCTTTTGTCTCAGTACTGGCCCCAAAAATGGATCTTTCAGTGTCCAACACCTGCCATCTGCCTAGTATGTAGACAGGGTGAACATGGTGGAACTGTCAACATACCCGTTCAGTGCCTGGATCGGCAGAGTGGGATTAATGCAGGTTGTGGGTTTCTGAGCAGTATTAATAATGGACGCTGCGTAGCAGTTCTCAGTTGCTCCGTTCGTCTCCTCGCTCTCACAAAGGCACATGTCTACTTCTTCTTCCACCATCTCTGTCTGGAGCAGCAGCACTTTGTCTTGGTCCACCCCCTTCACTTTGCTGTAATCCTCTCCCTTGTGGGGGCAAAATTTTTCATGGCTTGAAGAAACAGGATGGAGTAGCACCATGTCCTCCTCATTGACCCGTTGGACTTCAACATACTCTGTGGACTGCGGAGGGGGCGACTTTAGACTTGCAGGTGCTTCTTTGCGGCCGATGATGGAGATGTTGACATCGCTGTGGGCCTGGAGTTGCTGGCGAGCCTGTGCGGGATGGAGCAGATGAGGCTCCTTGTTGTTCAAGCAGAACTTTGAGTAGCTCGAACCGAGAACCTCTGTGCCATCGTCAGCAGGCTCAGAGAGGTAAGAGGATAAGCAGTCTGATGGCAACTGGCTGTCAGAGAGGCAGTGCTGTTTCGCTGTCTCCAGTGAGCCCAGTTGATTCGGTGGTCTCGAGCCGTATTGAGGCAGAGGAGAAAACACTGAAGGCCAGGTCTTCACCCTCCCACTGGAGATATCAGGGCTAAGCATGTCTTCATGAGCATATGTCAGCGCTTCCCAGGCTGCCTGGTGCCTCTGTGCCTCCGCCTCCATTTGGCTGCCCTCCTGATCTGTTTGCAGGTCTTCCTCTTTTGCCTCCCCACACTTATCCATCAGCAGGGTGTGACTGTCGCAGCTGCCCCGGCCAGAGTCGCTGTCAGAATTGGAGCTCTCGGATTTGAGGCAACCGTCGTGTATATCCTTGGTTTCCTCCAGCATCAGTTCCTGCTCACTGGGCACATACACCTCTAAGTATTCCACCAGCAAGTCCTCATAGCTAGACAATGAGGTCGGGGGGAAATCAGACCCCACCAGTGCACTGAAGACTTCCTCAGACTTGCCATTCTGCAAAGAAAGAGGAAAATTGCATGAGTCTTTTTTTTATTTAAACACAATAATTTGAGGCAGTATATTAAAATTAGAAACATTACATTGCTGCCTTACCTTTAGAAGCTGCTTATCAAATCCTTTGATTTTAGGACCAGGGACCGGTGGCAGAATGCAGTGCTTCAGACTTCATAAATAAAAGAGAGATTGACAGAGAGACCCATATTAAGGTTTGTGAGTAGCAGTTGAATATCAATGAGATGAGAAGATAATTAAAATCAATGTTTAACTGGCCTTTTGCTATGGGAGTCCAGAGTTGGTTATATAAACCTTTAGATTTTATCTATTACAGCCACTGTTTGCATCCAGCATCACATTATCTTAAGCTATTAAACCATGCAAAGTGTGTTTTCTCTTCTAAATAACACACACAGTCAGATATTTCTCCTCCTAATTGCAATTTATAATGTGTGAATAATACCCTTCTGTGTTCATCTCAACAAAGCAATGATCTATACCGAGCAGTGTAATTAAACGTAAAATATATGAACACCAGAGAGAAGTACGCTCTCATTCTGAGATAATGAGATACGCCTGAGTAGAAAGTTTTAATTATTCTGAATAATTAGATGTCCTTATAACAATAATATATAAACATAATTATTTAATTGTGACGTTGCAATATCGAGGTAAGTGTGGAAACAAATCTGGGCCTCTATAACAAACAAAATATATGACAATTAAAAATAAAAACATTCATTCCTACCTGTGACTGTTCATGAGTATCAGCCACATGAGGATGAGAAAGATGAAGGCCGAGAAGACCACAATGAGGATCCATACCGACTTCTCCCTGTTAAAATCTGGACAGACACAACAGGACAATGTGAGTGCTTCGGTGAAACGTTTATCCCTGAACTGTCTTTCTGTGTGATTACTGTTACAGGATGTTGAAGGAGTTGGACAGTCACGTAATCATTCTCCTTTTGCATCGTGGAAACTGTTCTATACACCGATCAGTCACAACATTAAAAACCCACAACCAGCAAAGTGAATTACACTGATGATCCTATTACAATGTAATGTTCTTTTGGGAGACCTGGCTCCTGGCATTTATGTGGATGTTACTTTGATATGTACCACTACCTGAACATTGTTACAGACTGAGCACACCCAAGTCACCTTCTTCCATTGCTCTGTGATATAGTCCTGATGCTCAGTGTAGGAGCTTTCAGCAGTGGTTAGCACCCTGATGTATGTTAGATCAGATCACACCAGGCAGCTTTTGCTCCCCATGTACACCAACGAGCCTTGGTTGCCCATTATCCTGTCACTGGTTCACCACTGTTCCTTCCTTGGACAACCTTTTGTAGGTTCTATCCACTGCAGCTACAGCTTTGAAGATGCTCTGACCTAGCCGTCTGGAAGTCACAATTTGGCCCACCTCAGTCCGTCCAACTTGCCCATAGTTCCTGCTTCCAACATCAACTTTTGAGAAGAATATGTTCACTTAATGCATAATATATACCGCCCACTATTCCCATGTCACTAGCCCTTGACCCGTGTTCACTTGAGCAGCAATATGTTATGGCTGATCGGTGTATAATATATTCTAGTATTATATTACTTTTAAGGACATAGTTCACACTTCGGAAAAATATGCTTGCACTGACTAAAAGATTAGGATCACTGTGACAAAATAGTCTGGCAGACAGCCTGCATAAAACCATTTTTTGTTTGGATTAAACAGATGTCTGATGTTAATTAAAAGTGTTGGAATGCATAAAGCAGAAAGCCAGACTTCAAATCTTTATACGAAGCTAAACTAACTCACAACTGGCTGTATCTTCTCATAGAAGTATAAATATTTTTGCATATTTCACAAAATGTTGAACTGTTCCCTTAAGTTATATCCTTACATGTTCTATGTTACATGTGTAATGTGTATTTACTACAGATCATTGCTGGTGGATGTCTTACAGTCAGGAACTTTGACGGTGGAAGTGGAAGTCCATTCACTCCAGAAGCCGTGATCGGGCTTACAGCGCACCTGAATAAGGTATGTACCACCTGACAGGCTGAAAATATTAAACATCTTCTGCTGGCCTGCCCTGTGTACCTGTAAGAACAACACACAATTGACAAAATTCAGTCAGTCGCTCAAGCTGTCACCATCTACATCAGATTATAGCTGCTGTACAGTATAAAATAAGATTTAATTTGAACAGCTTTCCTTACCTGCCATTCGTGTTCCCCTTCCAGCTTGACCCGGAGCTCGTAGATGAGAGTGATCCAACCGGAGGCGGTGTCAGCCTTACGTGGTGGTTCCCATGACACTCGAAGGAAGGGCCAGCTTTTGTTCCCCATTACAGCCACTGTTACTTTCTCTGGAGGATAAGGCTTGACTAGAGAGAGAGAGAGAGAATAAGAAAGAGACACAACAAAACAAAGAGGATGTTAGTAGTGCAACTCAAACCAACTGCAATGGTGAAAGGTATCGTAATAAACCACCACAGCAGAACTTAGTGTATCCATAAGACAAGAGTGTCCATGAACTCCGTCACTGCATAGCAGAGATAAGTGTTAATGTTTGGACCTGAAGTTATCTGAAGGCAAGACAAAGAAACAGATACGGCTTAGGCCTGATAACAAAAACAGGTCAGCGCAACCATTAAAGACAACGGATAGGGTATTTGGATATTTCATGAACCAAATTACACGCTCTTGTGTTCAAGTTGACAGAACGAGACTAATTCCATACTCCCTACAATATTTATGCACTGTTACATAATATAAAGTAAATCTGCCCCCTATTAATACTTCATTAGATGTCTTTATTCGGTAAACAAAGGCTGGAATTACTGCAGAAAACAGCGCTACAGTTGTTGGGCACTATCTTCTGCCATGATTTAGAATGTGAAGCGAGCGTATAAAACAGAGCGAGTTGACCGTAATGAAAGAAAATGTCATCTGGTGTCAACAGTGTGACACTTTAATGTGTTTTTAATAGTCCCTCAGTAACAGTGAAGGTCTATGGTAATTTGGTTACATTAGTACGACCAGTCATTGTTAGCGTGCCCCTAATAGCAACAGGACAATAATAAAACATAGTTAAAGTGGCGATCTGTGATCTCAAATATCTGCACTGCAGCATTTCTTGCAATTTGCACTGCTATGAACTGGGTGTGTGTGGCCACCTTGTTGGAAAAAATGCTGTGTTAAGTTACTGCTAATGGATGCTAAATCAAACTAAATGACAGACGACTGCTTTTTCTTAGCGGAGGCAATCAAAGTGCAATACCACTGTAATTTGTTCATAAGTAGTGCAATACCAGGTGCACAACTCTTCGCTGCTGCTAACCACGTGTACAGTGTTTATTTGTCTGTCAGGCACTGCTTCCTGTTGTTCACACTTTAAGGCACCATATATATATATATATATATAGTTTGCTTATATGTATTATTTTTCATGTATTCCTATTTTTCCTCTGTTATCCTCTGCATTTGCTCTGTAATACTGAAATATCTTAACATTTGACGTCGTATTCTCAATCAACACAATGTCTTTGAATGCTTTGATTGTACCTGTATTCAAAACTGTGTATAAGAAAAGCCACTTTACTTCTTTGTAAGGGTCACCTTCAGTGAGCAGTCGCAACTAGAGGGAGGATTCATTCATGTCAGGGCTGTGAGCCACAGTGTCACCCAGTGAACCACTCAACAGCAGACTGAGTGTGAATTAAAATACGCCTTTTGTAAATTGAAATCGTATCTGGAAACGCGGTGTTATTCATGAGTCCCCTCGCAGCCCACGTCCCACCACACATTTCCCTCACCGATATAGACCACGTCTACATCCACGGGGTCGGAGAAGGTGCTGCCCAGCGTGTTGGTGGCCACCACGGTGATGTTGTAGTTGACCCAGATGGACGTGTTGTTCTTGTTAAAGAAGCAGGAGTTCTTTCCGGCTGTGCGGTAGTCGGAACACTCGTACACAGTGTCAGAGCTGCGAGAGAGGAAAGGGAACAGCATGTAATTGCATGTCTGCCGCACACTGCATAGTTACGTTGAAATGCAACGTTTCCTGAAACTGTGCATGTGTGTGTGTGCATGTGTGTGTCTGGGACAAGATGAGACAGAAAGGAACAGAGGCTGATTTCTAGATACACGGGGGCCATGATTTTCTAAGTGGCATGCAGAAGCGGAACAAAACATTCTGAGTCATTTACAACAAGGAAACCGATAAGTGGGCAGTTGTTGCCCTTAAAATATAATGCATTTTTTACTATAAATTTTTGGCACTCTCAGTTAGCTGTTTGGCTATCGGCACTTCAAGTATTATTTTTACCTTATCTCCACAATAATTTGTTTTTAAGCGGACAAAAAAAAAAAACTTCCTGAACTGTTATAATAAGCACTTAGCTGGATGGGAGTTGAAGTAACAGGACAAAGTGACGCATGTAATGTATCGAGCAGCACTTGTTTTTCATCAAAGAGCATTGCTTGAGCTGTAACTTCGAACACTTTTGTTCATATAGTGAGAATTGATTCCAAATACAACTGAGAAGAGATGTCCAAGGACAAACAAAGAATTATGTGGCATTGTGAACAAGGGAAAAAGCACAATACCTTTATTAATTGGAAGAAAGGAAGAAGAAGTTATGAATTTACTCAAAGCAGCATAACCCCGTGAGCAGTCCTTGTCTAAAAACCTGCAGCTGACACACTACAGTCTCCTAACTGTTTGCTTTCATAAACACTCGTGAGACCAAATTAAAATCACTTCCGTCATAATGAAGAAGTGTCCTAAAAATAAAGTTCCGCAAATTAGCAAGGCCACTGCTGATTGAGAAGAATAAAGACGTCTTCTGTAATGCTAACTCAGATACAGTAACCTGGCACGGCTCGACGGCATCAAACAGAGCGCCGTTTAATGCGCCTCTGGAAGGGAACAGACATTCCTTACAAAACTGTCCCAAAAAAAATAGCAATCAACTAGGGGTGTGCATCTCTCCAATATAAGACGATTCGATACGTATCTAGATACATGGGGTACGAAACGATTCAGGAAGGATACATTTTAAAAACAACCGATTCGATTCGATTCGGTAGGATTTGATCCGATCTGATCCGATCCGATTCGGTACGATTCAGTGCAATATGATGTAATCCGATGAGTCTGTGCAAATTCTCATTTGTCCAGGTCAAAGGCATCTCTAGGTAATTGAATCAGGTCAACTGGACTTGGTTTTTGTCTGTGAAGACGTTTCGCTCCTTATCCAAGTGGCTTCATCAGTTCGAGAGACTAGCAGGCAAGTCTGACTAGCCCGCAGACACAGACAAAAACCAAGTCCAGTTGACCTGATTCAATTGCCTAGAGAGTAATCCGATATAGTTCCTTGTTTAAAGTAGACATTTTACATTATGAATGATCCTAAATCAATCCTGTCTCGCGAGATATTTGCGGGAAAGAGAGAGAGAAAGAGAATAAGCAAGCGGGGCTTTCAGCTGTATTGCTGATATAGTAATAACCCGATTCATAACTTTGTAATCGGGCCATCGACCGGTTCGTGGTACATTTAGATCGGTCCAGGGGCTTGAGTATCGATGCACTCACATCTTTTAAATCAAAACCGATTTCCGATTCATATCGGTAATTTGTTACATCCCTACAATCAACATAGGCTATCTGTTTCTCAATGCACACGGCGAATCGTTAAAACTTCACAACACAACAGCAATTTCCGAGGTTGCAGAGACTATTTCTCATTTCCACCATCTTGACATTTCATAGAAGTGCAAAGCTGGAAAATGTTTTTATTTATTTATTTATTTCTTGGTGGGTTTATTCTTGTTATTCTTGTTTTTTCCTCTCCATAGTTGATATGAATACACGCATCCGTCTCCACTACCCTCCCTTGCCTACATGCAACCTTGCCGATTGAGTGAATTATTGTAGATTAATAATGGCATTCCATTTTTTTATACGCATTTATGCCGGCTCCTTTCAACCTTGCAAAACAACCAGAGCCACAGAAGAGCCCTTTGCAATGTTTCTCCTCTTACACCTGTCTGCTGCCCTCAGTGCCAACTAGCTAAGCTCTTCAATTCTTTAATGGATGTCTGCTGACAATTCTGTTACCTATCCTTAAGATGATACAAAATACAGAACTGATTGCTGCATGAAAGGAAGACACTCACTTTTCTTTGCGATAGTACAGGGCGTATGTTGTGGGCAGTCCCCCGTCAGAGCCTGGCTCCCACCAGCAGGTGAACGTCTCTTTTTCGGGAGAGCGACACCTGATCTGCGTGGGCTTCCCTGGCAGGCTGTAGCCTAAAGACAGACAGCACATGTAAAAGAGGAAAAGAAAGCATTTACTAGATTACAATCTAAACCAAGCTAAAAAAAAAACTGAGAAAACACAAACAAAAACTTTAAATTACACTTTGATGTGGAGTGTGAATAATGTGCCGGCCGGAAAGAAATATCTGCAGGTAAGTCACTCTGTAGCTAATCACTTATTAATTGTGTAGGTGAGGCTTATGTTTCCTGAGTCAACAGCCAACCCCTGTCAAGACACCTCTCAGGTGTCTGGACACAATGTCAGAAGAAACAGTCTCACAGCCAAACACTTACGCATTCCCTCCGCATGCTGCATGAAGAAAAGCAGCAACAACAGCAGGATAGCTTCCCCAACTTTCTTCATCATGGCACCACAAAGCCTTGGCTGTAGAAAAAAAACATAAACAAAGAAAGGTGAGGACGAGGGAACTGTCCGATCTGTTGACCCACAGTGTGAGATGCATCTTGTATTGAATCACAACATGCTTGCATGACAAAGAAAGCCGCCTTATGCAGCTGAGGTGTTCTGTCGTGTCCTGTTTAAAAGTCTCACGCGCAATACTAAAAATAATACAAGGCCCCCAAAGGTGTAATTAGGCGCAAACTCCAGGGAAGGATCCGAGCGACAGGTGAGCAGGTTAGAGCTAAATTTGGAGAAGAAATAAACATGATCAGATATCGGATACTGCTGAGGTAAAAAGTGATTCCTGCACAGAAAACATGTGTGCACCTAAACAAACGCCTAAACAAATATGACAAGAAGACAATCTAAATAAATTAGAGTACATGTGACGAAATGAAAGGAAAAACTCTCCCTAAGAGGCTGTTTGACTAAGGATTAAAAAACCATCCTCTCCGTTTCTGACAACCTCCACCAGCTGGCACATGCAGCGTAACTGATTGCGTAACCTGAGTTTAGGCTTTTGCCTCCACGACAGAAACGCGCACAGCAGGGGTCTGATCTGTGCTGCCGGTGGCACGCTTCGCCCTCCCAGTGCACGACTTGGAAATCTGCATATCCATATGCATTAGTTATTACTCCGCATGACCCTTCGTCTGTTAACCCATGGCCGAGGCAAGGACGGGGGAAGAATGGAGCAGGGAAGGATAAGAGGGAAGTTAAATAAATGAGAGGTGAAGTTACGGCAGAAAAGACTGAAAGCTGGCAGAAAACACTTCCTATCGCATGTTGCTTTACTGATGATGGCAGGCCAAGGTCCGTGAAGGTCATTAAATAAATTATCAATAAGCAGGTCCATGTTAACAATCTCAGAGTGTTCAAGCGTGCCCTTGAATTCATTTTAGGTATACACCAGCACATTATAACCTTTTACACAGTAAGGTCAAGACTTTATTAAGAGCAAAAAAACAGCAGGTCTCCCTTGAACAAACACTTGACAGCAGCAGAGAGGAAAAACTGCCTTTTACTAGGAAGTAATATCAGGGCTTGTGGTTAGAGGAGACAGAGAAGAAAAACTATAGGCGGTCAGAAGCGATAGAACACAAAGTGGTTTGTTGGGGTCATAACTACAGATCAGAAATATGCAGGAAAAAAAGGTCCAAGAGAGAGAAGACACAAGGTTAATGACATGCGATGTATGCATGCGTTAAAAAAAAAATCTGATGTGCTCAGTGCATTATGGGAGGTTCCCAGCAGCCTTGGTCTGTGGCAGGGATGAGTCAGCAACCTAAAGATCTATAAGCGTTATCTAAAAGGAAGGATTTAGGCCT
The DNA here is from genome assembly GCF_963514085.1 of Chelon labrosus. NCBI lineage: Eukaryota > Metazoa > Chordata > Actinopteri > Mugiliformes > Mugilidae > Chelon > Chelon labrosus. The sequence continues at coordinate 15,736,773 of NC_140355.1, forward strand.
GATCTCGAAAAGTAGAGCATGTATCTGCCTCCTTAACCTATACTGGGGAGCTCTGCTCACAGTGACACTTACTGTGAGGGCTTTTAAATACAACGGAGAGTGATCATTAAACACTTTTTATGTGAAGTATTTAGAGTTCTACTCCTTAAATGGGATAAATATCATCTCGTTAGTATTTTGGATCCTAAATTTGGACATCCTCGTAATAATCAATCACAGTGGTCCAAGCTAATAATAAAAAGCATTATCAGTATTACATTGAGACAGGATATTCCTAACTTTGACCATATATTGCGCAGGTTAAAAACACAAACAGCCCTATTGAGTTGTTTAATGTACGAGTAAAAGGACATATCATGGTCAATAATAACTAACTAACTAATAATAACTAATAATAAGGTTCCAGTAGGACTAGAACATGAGGTAACGCCACCTAGACTAATCTGATCATTAGCTAGAGCTCAAGTTTCTTAGGTCACAGACAATAACTTCAACAACACAGCCGGCATTAGGCCGTCAGATGACATTTTACAAAACAGAAACATGGAGCCACAGGGGAAAGAAAGCAAAGCAGTCATCTGACAGAATGCAATTCACAAGTTCGACAATTTGCTTATCATTTGCATGAGACTAAACAGGACAGTGGCTTTTTGTCACACACATGGAATAAAAGAAACAAATACAAGTTGATCACACTCTCTTCTGTGACTGGATTTTTGAATTAAGGCCGGCGAGAGGTCAGCGTTAAGCCTTACCTTAAAATGAAATGATTTAATTTTGTTTTTTTTTTATTTCGACACTGAGCTTTTTAAGCTCGGCACGCATGACCTGCTCTCACCTGAAGGCACCCGCTTGGCCCCTGAGCTTGGTTCTCCTACACAAGTTCCGCGTGTTTTCTAACACACACTCTGTTTAAAACATTAACAGAGAGCTTGGGTGGAAACATGAAGGCGCTACAGTAACGTCCAGGGATGTTTGCGGTATTTCTAAGAATGTCAACATAAAACCTTGTGTGAAATATCACCCTAAAGACAAGTCTCAACATACAAACACTCGATGTTGAACTGCTGCCAAATATCTGGTCGACTTCCAGTTAAATTCTACATAAATATCATGTCGCAAGATTGTAAGTCAGAGGTGTTGTGGCTGCTTAGGCATGTGTTGTCATATCATGTCTACTAGTCTGCTAAATTAATTCTGACTTACGTAATAGCACGTTACGCCACAGCACGATTTCAATTCAGAAACACTTCGTTAAAATACTTTCAACAAGTGATTCTTACCAGGTCTTCTTTATGGTGCCTTAATTTCAATAACGTCACAATGATCTGATAATTGGCATTAAGATCAAGGCAGTGGATTAGCCTCCAGCTGCATATAGCCTTCTTACGTAATCAGTAGCTCGAACTGCATAAGCCGCTAAACTGGAAAAGTGCTTGCCAACAGAGTGAAGCTCTTCCCTCACAGATAACAATGGCGTGAATATTACCTTTGAACGATGGACGCCCAGCGGGAGTGTATTTTATACTAAAATTCTTTTACACATGTGTACCGTTTCCACTATTTATGGGCATCGTGGGAAGCGAACACACTTTTTAGCCGCTTGCTTGCTGATTAAGTTAAGCTCAGATAAGCGTGGTGACCTTGTGTGTCACACTGTTCACATTACAAACATACACAAGAGAAACTGATATGACAGCAACCGAACATAAGTCGGTAATGCAAAATGTTGCATGCCCCCAGAGTGAAAGCGAACGACTTTTAATGTCTGAGAAAAAAAAAAAACTGACATGCTTTGAAGTGAAGAATAATAAGTGAGAGACGAACGCTTGATAAACTGTGTGTTAGCATCATTTGTAATATTCAAGAGGCAAAGACCCGCATTCAGACTAATGACTATGAATCATTCACCGTTTGTGTTTATCAGTGGCCTCTCAGAGGATGTGTCATATGACATGTTGAGGTAAAACGCAAGCAGCCAAGCAAGTTGATCCCCTCTGGGACAGTTTTACTACACCTCTAGACTACAACAGGCCGCCCTTTGAAAAGATGATGAATTAGCCATGTTTTTTTTCACATGCGGGGTCAGAGCATTCTCAGGAGGGCTGACCGACACAGCTGAGCTACAGCAGTGCTGTTTCTAAGAACCTGTGTCTCTCTTCTGGAAGGCTGTAGAGAACAAACACATTAACTGCACAATATATCCTCAATCATTTACTGCTGGGTCACATATTTCAGTTTTACATTAACTTGGGTTTCACTCAAATAAACTAAGCTAATTGGGCAGTTTATATACTAAATCATTCTTGGTTTAAAGTGAGAGGAAGATATACCCTTCCGCGTGAGCATGATGGTTCCACTGCAGCCCCTGGCATATTTAAACGCTTCAGTGATTAGACAGAGTCAAGATCCCATATTCATAAAGCAGACCAGCAGGTTTGGCGTGACCGGAATATAATGTGCATTGTTGTAACAGTTCCTCGAAAGGCTAGTTACTTAGGCGCCCTTAAGCATAAAATTAACCTGCAATTTGTCATTTGGGCCACAAATGGTTGCGTAGTTCGGTTGAAGACATAAATAAAACATATAGCAGCAATCGCTCATGTCAAAATGTTCCCTTGTATTCCTGTTCAGACTGGAACAGACCAAACACTTCCCGGAATCGTGAAAAACCAGTTTAAACACAGACACCAACGCCTTTCTGGGAAGCATTTTTTCTCTCATACAGGTATTGAAGGGTAAGATTGCAACAGAAAACAAGTCGCAGAACTTGTTGGATTAAACGACTTTTACCCTTTCTACACCTGAGTGATATTACCGTTTCCAAAACTGTCACCTCTTCTCTACGTGGTTGTTTCCTGTTTCACGTCTACAGGTTGCGTCAAATAACGAACAGCAGAGATTCTAGGATCTGCTGGGGATTTAGACTTCTGGGAACATAAAATATAATTAGAGGTAATATCTGTACTGCTAATTAAAATTTGATTAACTGGAACAAGCTGGTATTAGTGGAATATATCCAAAATTCTCCATTTTTATGTTCCATAACATACAATCCTACCTCTGGGTAAATGCAAAGTGACAACACAAACATACATGAATCAATATTGCACTTGTGTGACATGAATAAAGCCGCCACGGCACCGTTCACAGGACGCTGCTGAACGGATTTATGGGTTATAAAATCGACAATCCCGTCAACTTCAAACCGCGGTTCCCCTATTTCGGCAACAATAACTGCAACAGTTTTTACTTCACTCTGCTCTATGCGACTGTGGCGCCTGTGAAATTATACTTCCTCTCTTTTTCTTGGCCAACCTATATCCTGTGCCCGCTTGTGTTTTTTGAGGCAGTCACGCAGAGAGGAAAAAAAATAAATAGCCTTCAAGGACAGCAGTCAACACACTCTGCCCAACACGCCCTTTATCCTAAAAAAAATAACAACGTGATAAGAGTAAGAGTGGCAGTGTGAATACGTACAGGCCACTGGACCTGCTGTAATTTCTGAGTTGATTCATTTGAGGGTATGCTATTAGCTCATATGGTGTAATAGCCAGCAAGAGAAATAATTGAAAATCCCAACTCTACTGAAACACCTAGGAGTGTTTTCCTTTTGACGTAGGTGGCTCTGTCAGGATTTAATTGTAGCTGCAGGCATGTGCTTTGCTGATCGTGGGTGTACAAACATCCCAGTTCATCTCTGTCCGGCTTCCAATCACATGGAAACATTCGATGTTAAAAGCTGAGCTGTATGTAAGCACACGTGAAAGGGAGATTATTACAATGCGTTCACTCACACGCTGCTATTTACCTGACCATAATTTCCTCGAAAGATGTGAGAACAATTTGTTATCTTGCCGACGTGACACTCCCTCCACATTATCAATGTGAGTTTAATGTCAGTAAAGCTGGCTGAGGGTTGACTTGCAGTGCTAACAATTATGACGTATGTAATTTGATATTGTGTGTACACACAGAAGTGAGCAGGGAGTACTAGGATTACAGTGCACTTTCTTTTAAATGTTTGAAGTGAGAGAAAACCAGAAAGCAGAAAACCAATTGCTCATAAAGTTTAAATGCCAAAACTAAAATCCTGATTATTGATAAGATTGCAAAACATAACTTAAAGCGCTTTATTTTATTTTTTTTTTTTTTTAAATAAAATGTTTATGCTTCAGTAATGGCTAAAGCTTGCAGCAGTAATCAGCATTCAATGCCCAGACTTAGGCTATATAAAGCACTGTGCTGGACTAACAGCGGAAAGAGTCTGTAAGCTGCAGGCAAATAACATTATAATCCAGTATTGAGTTGATCAGCTTGGTACTGTAAAGGGCAATAGCCTCGTTCACCTCTCCCTAAATGCCAATAAACATGGATCATATATTGGAGAACCCAGCATCATCTCCCTCCTACTCTAAAGCAAGCAAACAGTCAAACAGGAGCTATTAGTTCAGGTTATTACACCTGTTCTAACTTCATACAAGGCAGACCTTGAACACTCAATTAACGCCTCTGTGCTCTTTAACAATCTTCCAGGTATTAAAAACAAGTGTGAAGCTCATTGTAATTGTGACTTACCGGCAGCCGACAGGAGTTTCTAGCCTCGTAGCCGTGGTGACTCCGCTGCTGGCTCCCTGAAGAGCGCGCTCACCGACCTGTACCTGGCACTGTTCTACCGGGACGACAGGAGACGAGTGCGCACACACGCATTACCGCGCAGCCCGTGGCGCTCCGTAGCGAGGAGAAATCGGAACAACATCCATTCTCGTCGACCCTATGATCCTGAGGAGGGCGGGGCAGAGGAGCTCAGCCTCCCCCCGTAAACCCCGCCCAGGCTTTAAATCGCCACAAGACCTGCGTTTCCAAGATAGCGCGGACTGGCTGGACGGGTTTGACTCAACCTGCGTAAAATCCCTCAAAAGAGTCGAAACTAGAGAGAGTTTTAAATGAGATGACACAGTGTTCCTTTTAAATCTCTCCCCCACTCTGTTTGTATGGGTCACAGTGGTAATGAGCACATCTGGTGAAGGTAACTCTCCAGGGAACGGATGAGAGGGAGAGTTAGAGAGCTAGGAGAGCTAGTCTGGGCGTGTGTGTGTGTGTGTGTGTGTGAGAGAGAGAGACATAGTTTGTGCGCGCGTTACCGTAATAGGGACCACACCTGGTGAAGGTAACTCTCCAGGAAATGAATGGCACTCATACAGGAGTAGTGCGTATGTAGGTGAGAGTGTGTGTGTGCGTAAAAAGCCCGGGTTTTTATCAGATGGGGAGGTTCATGCTGACATTGTAGGGCCCCACAACTTTTTAAGAGTTAATAAGACTTGTTAAGACTTGGTTTTAGTGTTAAGTTTACGAGGCACTTTCATGTGCAAGTTTATGCGCTTGTGAGTGTGTTTCTCAATAAGGTGCACGGTAAGTTACATGTGACTGCATACAGGTCACCGGTTTGAATCTTTTATTAGTCCACGGCCGCTCGCTCCGTGTGCACAAGTGGTTGGTTTATATGCAGAGAGCAAATTCCTTGTGTGTACGCCTGCGTGTGCACGGCCAATAAAACTGACTTACTGATTTTTTTACTGATTTACTTTCCAGGAAACTAATTACAGAGGAAGACTGACGGAGAAAGAGATAGAGGCAGAGAGTGAGTGAGAATGTTAGGCAACCTTCACAAGAGACATGGCTGGATAAGGTAACTCTTTGGGAAATTAATGAGAGAGAGATAAAATGGTGTGTGGCCCTTTAACTTTTAGTGGGTAAACATGTGTCCTATCTGTGTTTCATGAAAACCCAGGCTTACCTGCAGGCAAGAAAAAAAATATAGAAACCAATACAGTGTGCCATTCCCGTAGTTTGAGCATCACAATACGCACACAAAACAATACAGGGCCTCTCTTCTCTTCGGGACAACACAAGGCACCTGTTCACTGCTACCTTAGTAACTTTTACTCACTCTGCGTATGAGCAAATATTGTAAAACATATTGTGTCATTCAGAACGATGTGACCTGCCTAAACAATGTTTATCCTTTTGTAGGTTCCTCTTACTGAGAGCTGTAAACATAGTAAGGTCGCTTAGTATTTCGAGTCCCTCTCCCCCTCCCCTCCACAGCCTGTCCCTGACTCCCTCTCCTTTATTTGTGCATCATGTCGGAGCTTATCGCCACTTGAAACATTTGTAAGTGTAATCAATTGATACACTCTTTTTGTGTGTTACTTAATTCACTGAAAGGGGAAAAAATGCATTATTTATAGAGAAACTGATTTCCATGATAGAAAGATGGAGGTGTTTTTTGATACATTTTAAAACAGCAAGTAGTCCTGAACATGATGTCTCAACTGGAAAGACTGCACGCACTACACAGTATGTCTAAGAGGATATTCTTCTCTCTTGAATCACACCAAACAGCTGGGATGGATGCCAACTGTCATACCTAAAAACTAGCAACGGTATGAGCATGAAAAATGCAAGATCTCTCTCTAGATATACAACATACGGGCTGCAAAATATCTGTCAACTGTTAGAGACTGACTGAGGTGAACGTACAGTATTTCAAAGCGAAGCGCGCTTTGTTTCCAAGGAAACTCAGACGCCTGGGAGGATACAGAAGGAGGCTGAGACAGATTCCTTTGAGGATCTTTAGGGATCTGTCTACGTATCCGATTATTGTTTGTTGAAGCAGACTTCCTTCTTGCTCATTGTGTTCACTCTCTGGGAAGCCACACCTATAGGGAGATCTTAAGAGTCACCTACGTAAATGCACATATGCATTCATGTCAAGGATGAGGGCCAATAAAAAAATGACAATGAACAATAAAGAAAGGTTTCAGCAAAGGATTTCTCAGATATTCAATATGGTTTATAGGGCTCTATAGACGTTATAAGACAGAGGAAATTAAACTCCTGTTGCTCAACAAATGTCTGCAGCAAAACTAAGTGTAGTAGCACTCCGTTAGCTCTTCTTTCTTTACTGTACCACTTCTAGAGTCAGTCAAAAATAAAACACTCTTTTTCCACGCGAGCGACGAGACATGACAACTTCCTTTGTCTTTTAAAACGTTTACTCAAAATCAAAGTAAATTACAAGGTCTGACGCACGGTCAAAAGACTGTGTTGCTTCCACCATGTTCTGACTCTAAAGAACGAAACTTAAAGAACACACAGTCAGTTACCATAGTTACCACTATATAGTGACATCACATCATAGAATTTAGAGCATAGAAATGTTTTTAACCTTTTACACATTACTAATTGTATTTTAAACTAACATACTCTAATCCTTATATGACTTATAATGAAGTCAATTTTTAACTGTTTTTTAACTTAAATTATTATTGGTTAACTGGCCCTTATTGGCCCTTACATCACCCGGCCCCTAATTGGTTAGGCAGGAAGACTAAGCAATTACAAACTTAAACATTCAAATTACTTTCAATATCTCTGAACAGTCCAACTTAAACTGGCTTCTTATGATTCTTCCTTTTCTCACATCTTCTCACTCAATCGTCTCTCCTGACGCTGCTTCTTCCAACAAGCACAGTTTGTTAACAGGTCTTTCCAAGACGTTGGTCTTGGTTTTTATCTTCACTCTTCGCACCATTCCGCTGGAATCCGGTAATGTTTCAACTACTCTTCCCATGAGCCAGGAATTGCGAGGAGAAGAACTGTCCACTAGTAACACGACATCTCCTGACATGAAGTTTCTCCTTGGCCTTGACCATTTCTGGCGTTCTTGGAGAAGAAGAAGATACTCACGCGTCCATCTAGTCCAGAATAAGTCTGCAAGATATTGGACTTGCTTCCATCGCTTTCTTGTGTATGTGTCATCTTTGCTGAAGATGCCTGGTGGCATGCTGGGTTGAGACTTCAGCAGCAATAAATGGTTAGGTGTTAGAGGCTCGAGGTCATTCACATCATCTGAGATACTTGTGAGCGGTCTGCTGTTGATGATACTTTCGACCTCACACATTACTGTCTGAAGACAATCGTCGTTCACAGCTTGTTCTTTCAACAGGGAATTGAGGATTCTTCGCACTGTGCGAATCTGTCTTTCCCAGATCCCGCCCTGGTGGGAAGCTGCTGGGCTGTTAAATATCCACTTTATCCCTTTTGGTTGCAAAGCTCTTTCAATCTTGTCATTATCCAGATGCTGTATTGCTTCTCTCATCTCCCTTTCAGCACCCACAAAATTTGTGCCGTTATCAGAGCGGATGATAGTGACTTGACCTCTTCTGCTTACAAAACGTCGAATAGCATTAATGCAGGAGTCGGTATCAAGGCTGTCTGCAACTTCAATATGCACAGCTCTGAGGATGAGGCAGGTGAACATCACGCCATATCTCTTGACTGTACTCCGGCCCCGCTTGATATCAAATGGCCCAAAGTAATCAACACCTGTGTTCGTGAAAGGAGGTTTGTCGGGCATAAGGCGGTCTTCAGGTAGGTTTGCCATCTTTTGCTCTCCGACCTTTCCATTAATCCTGCGGCACACTGTGCACTTATTGATTATCTTTCGGATGGCAGAATTGGCTTGTGGGATCCAATACTTGCATCTTAGTTGTGCCAAGACATAACTGCGTCCGCAGTGTCCTGTTCTTTGGTGTATGTCTCTCAAAATCAGTGTAGCGACTCTACTGTGCTTAGAGAGTATCGCTGGATGTTTGACGTTTTCTGGCATAGCCGACTTGTTGAGTCTTCCTCCGACTCTCAGTGTGCCATCTTGAAGAACTGGATCTAGTTTGAACAGCCTACTGTTGCAACTGACTTGTTTGCCTCTTTGCAGAGCTTTGATTTCTTCTCCAAAACTCTGTCTTTGGCTGAACAGAATTATCTCCTTTTCTGCGGCGATCAGATCATCCAAGGTAAGTGATTTCCGTTCCGTCATTGTTTTGTATTTTTCCATATGTTGTCCTAACCTTGACTTTTGCCTTTCAGGGTCCTTTTCAGTTTGACTGATTGTTCTTGTGAACTCCTTTCTTTCATCCTTCAGTTGCTGCAAAGTTTTCTTTACCTTTAAAATCCAGGCAACCGACCTTTTCAGCTTATACCAGTCCGAGTAGTAGTAGATCAACTTGTTCATTGGTTCCATGTTCTCTTTGACTTCGATTGTGTTGACTGTAACTGTGTTTTTGACCTCTGGATCGTCTTGAAGACTTTCTTTCCTTACTATAGGTTGTGTTGGCCAATCACATTCATTGTTCAGCAAGAACTTTGGTCCATTAATCCATGTTCCTCCTTGCATCAAACTCTTGGCCTTCAGGCCCCTGCTTGCTTGATCTGCAGGATTTTCTGCTGTTCCTATGTAGTTCCATTGAGAAGGCTTGGTGGCTTCTCGAATCACCGTGACTCTATTTGCAACGAAAGTTTTGAATCGAGCAGTTTCACTGTCAATATATCTGAGCACGGTTGTGCTGTCTGTCCAGAAGACAGATGGTTGCAGTGGAACTTGAAGTTCTTGACGTAACATCTTGTCTATCTTCACTGCGACAACTGCTGCCGTCAGCTCAAGTCGGGGGATTGTGACCTGTTTGAGTGGGGCCACCCTTGCTTTCCCCATCAGGAAAGAACAATGCTTCTTGCCTTGCTTGTTCTCTAGCAGTAAATAAGACACAGTGCCATATGCGTACTCTGAGGCATCTGAGAAATGATGCAAACATGCTGTAGCAGCGCATCCGAAGTCTGATGGTTTCAAACATCTGTCCACATGGAACTTGGAGAGGTGAGTAACATCGTCTTTCCATTTTTTCCAATCCTCAGCATGTTTTTCAGCAATGTTCTCATCCCAACCGTGTTGTTCTTTACAAAGCTCTTTCAGCAGGAGTTTAGCAGGCAAGACGACTGGAGCCAGGAAGCCTAGGGGGTCGTAAATCGAGTTGATGATGGATAAAATGCCCCTCCTTGTCGTCTTTCTGTCTTGCAGCTTCATGCTGTAGGTGAAAGTATCTGTTTCTGTATTCCACTGTATGCCGAGAGCCCTCTCAACTGGTAGAGCATCATGGCTTAGATCCAGATCCTTTACTTCACTGGCTCGGTGTGCTTCTGGGATGGACATTAACACCTTTCTGCTATGACTCATCCATTTTGTTAGAGTGAAGCCTCCATTGGCACACAAAGTGCGAAGCTCATGAGCCAAAGTCACTGCATCATCTTCTGTAGCTACACTTTTCAGGCAGTCATCTACGTAAAAGTTATGCAGGACTGTTTGAACAGCTTCGGGAAATGCAGTGGCCTTGTGGTCCTCAGCAGTTCTTCTCAGTGCATATGAAGCGACACTTGGCGATGAGGTGGCTCCGAAGAGGTGCACTGACATCCTAAATTCCTCCATAGGCCCATCCAAATTGCCTTTGGGCCACCATAGAAAACGGAGAAGATCTGCATCCTCTTCTGGGACCTTGACTTGGTAAAACATCGACTCGATGTCTGCCATCATGGCTGTTGGCTCCTCACGAAATCTTAAGAGGACACCAATCAGTGTGTTGGTCATGTCGGGTCCCTGAAGTAACTCATCATTCAAGGACCGGCCCTGAAACGAGGCTGTGCAGTCGAAGACCACTCTTAACTTTCTTTTCTTGGGGTGATATACTCCGTGATGCGGTATGTAGAACACCCTGTTGTCATCACGGTTCAGTTGTTGTGCTGGAACTTGAACAGCGTAGCCTTTGTCAATAATGGTGTCCATGAAGGCCTTGTACTCTTCATAGAACTCAGGATTCTTCTTTAACTTTCTGAGCAGAGTGGCTATGCGCTGTTCTGCCACACAACGATTATTAGGCATTTGAAGCCTTCTGTTCCTGAGCGGCAATCCAATGCTGTAATGTCCATTCTCTAGAGTTGCTGTTTCCTGCACAGACTGCATGAATTGTTTGTCTTCTTGTGACAACTCTTCTTTGTCATCATAGTTACGCTCTGGGAAGTCAGTATTATATTGTTGGATCAGCAACTTCTCAATTTCCATCACAGAGATCCTGTTCACTGAACATTGAGTTGGTTTATTCTCTGTTTCGTCCTGTTCTTTTCTTATGGGCCCATTCACGACCCAGCCAACAGCAGTCTTCACCGCATAAGGTCCTCCATCTCTACTGCTGATGATGCGCCACGGCTCCATTGCCTTTGGACAGTTTGCTCCAATGAGTAAGCCTACATCTGCTTCTATTTCTGGCAAGTGTACTTCTTTGAGGTAAGGCCACTTGGAAATATCTGATTGCTTTGGTATGTTGTCAGTGTGAACAGGTATGTTGCTGTGAGTATACAGCTTGGGTAACTGAATATACTTGTTGTCTTCCAGTCCGCACACTTCCAGGTCCGATATCGCATAACTGTTCATGAGTTTCTGTTCTCCAGGTTTGTTTTGACCCATGGTGCTGAGCAGTATTTGTGTTGGTTTCCCTTTAACGTTCAGTTTCTTTTGCAGGTCTCCAGTGCAGAACGTTGCTGTACTTCCTGGGTCCAAGAAAGCAAAAGTTTCCACATACTTGTCACTCTTTTTTGACTTAATCTTCACTGGTACTATTGACAGCACACATTCAGGTTCTCCGGCCCCTGTGAGGCTACAGGATTCTTGAGTGATAGAAACTTGAGCGCATGATACTTCTTCTTTGTGAGCACCATAAGCCTTCTCAGATGAAACTGAACTTTCCTTATTTCCGTGGCTACTATCGCTCTTGTCAGATGAGACAGAAACTTCCCTTCTTGCTGTGTGTAGAATGTCTGGGTGCCTTAATGCACATTCTTTACACTCAATTCTTCTTTTGCAGAATTTGCTGAGATGGCCAGGGGTTAAGCATCCAAAACACAGGCCCTTTAACTTCAAGAACTCCATGCGTTCTTTGTGTGGCTGCATTTTGATTTGGCTACATGTAGCTAGGGTGTGAGATTGCTGGCAGTACAAACATGGCTTCTCAAAGGCAATCCCTGTCTTGCTCAAGTTTGCTGGTTTCACATATGGTCCTGGAGGCCGTTGGTTTTCAGCTGAAACGTTTGTGGCAAAACTACTTCCACGGATCTCTCTCTTTGCAGGATGCCTTTCTTTGAGCTCAGTTTTTCCATTTGTGACTGAGCGGCTGTCTGGTATATTACCAAAGAGGGGATCAAGCATTATTTTAGCTTGGCGGTCTATGTAGCTCACTAAATCGGCAAACTTTGCTCTTCTGCCCCTTCGCTCTTTGATATCAAAAGCTTCAGCACGCCAGCGTTCTTTCATTTTGTAGGGCAGTTTAGACACCACAGTTCGTAAGTTGGTAGGATTGTCCATCTCGTCTAAGAAGTCTATGTCCTCCATAGAGTTGCGACATCCAACCAAAAACATTGCATAAGCACTCAATGCCTTTCCATCATCTGACTTGATCTGCGGCCATTTTAATGCTTTATCGATATATGCACTGGCGATCTGTAGTTCATCCCCATAGTGTTTATGAAGAAGACGCTTCGCTTCGTAGTAGCCCTTGCTGGGTGGCATGTGAGCACAGCTGCGGACTAACTCTTGGGGTTCGCCGGCTGTAAACTGTTCTAAAAAATACAATCTGTCTTGATCATTGTCTGTCTTTTGTTCTATTGAATGCTCAAATGCTCTATTGAACGATTTGTATTGCAGTGCATCACCTCTGAAGACAGGAATATCCTTCACTGGTAGCTGAGATTGCTTTTGTTGTTTAACTAGCAGCTCAGTAATTACATTCTGATTCTGCATGACCTTTATTATGTCCTCACCTCTGTTGGTTGGTGCATTATAGTTCAAATCTTGTGGAACCACATTGTGCAGCGTTTGTGGTGGTGCATAAAAGTTCATGCTGCCTGGTTGAAGAGGAAAGCTGGTTCTTTCTTGCTTCACGTTCCCACCTTGTAGCCTTTGTGCTAGTCTGCGGCTACTCAAACCATCTTCTGAGTTCTCATACTCTTTGAGCACCTTTATTTTTGCACTGCTTTCAGCTAACGCAGTCTCCAGCTCAAGTTCTTCCCTTGCAACTTTAAGTCTGGTCATTTCAAGCTCAAGCTGCTGCCTTTTCTTCTGCGCAGCCACACGTTCAAGCAGTGCTGCATGTTCAGCTTCTTGTTTAATGCGTGTTGATGAGACCCGTGTTGTGGCTGACATGCTAACTTGAGATCCACATGGGCGGGTGTACCCTGAATCATTGACATCAACCTGAGAAACACTGTCACTAGGTTTGACAGTATCTTGGGGGTCAACATCCTCATTCTTCTCCCTTTGCAATACAGATTCATGTACATCTGCAATCCATTTTTTAGTTTCTTTCATAAATTTTGTGATGGATGCCATTTTGGGTTCAAACCATTTTTCCTGGTCATATATTTTTTCATCTTCAGCCAAAAGATTTGCAACTTCATTGTTGAGGCGACTAAACTCCTGTAGATTAAGTGCAAAATCATTTTCCATCACTTCTTTCACTCTTTGCAAATTTTGAGCATCACTCCTCATTGTCTCCACGTCCCTTATTTTACTCGTCAGAGTTCCTAAATTGTGTCTCCTCAGTGCTATGTGCCTTTGTAATTTCTCCTCTAGTGCCTTCTCTGTCAGCTTGCGTGACCTTCCCTGTTCCACTGTATCCTCGAGATATCTTGGCTCCTTTTCATTAGCCATCTTATATTGCAGAGTAAAGGCTCAAGTAGTATGCAAAAGTTTAAAGGTACTTTGCTTCAAAGTCACTTTTCTTCATAAAAACGAATGCAATACAACTTCTCAAAATGATGCCAAACTCCACGTTATTTGATTCAAGGCTTGCAATACAGTTCACACGGAGAAATCCATAACTTGCATTTTTTGCAATCGTCCTTTAATTTCGGCTCGAGCTCCGTAATTATCCGCTTTACGTCCGCTCGTCTTAATGCACTTGGATCTTAAGAGGATCTGACAGTACCTTGTCCTGGAGAATATGTCAAACAATAGTCCGTTTCTGCTTCAACATCCTTGGGTGAGCTCTCCTTCTTTCCTTCCATGCAGCAGGCCCAACTCCGCTGCTCCGCTCGTTAAGCTAGTCTTTTGACTAAATGTAGTAGCACTCCGTTAGCTCTTCTTTCTTTACTGTACCACTTCTAGAGTCAGTCAAAAATAAAACACTCTTTTTCCACGCGAGCGACGAGACATGACAACTTCCTTTGTCTTTTAAAACGTTTACTCAAAATCAAAGTAAATTACAAGGTCTGACGCACGGTCAAAAGACTGTGTTGCTTCCACCATGTTCTGACTCTAAAGAACGAAACTTAAAGAACACACAGTCAGTTACCATAGTTACCACTATATAGTGACATCACATCATAGAATTTAGAGCATAGAAATGTTTTTAACCTTTTACACATTACTAATTGTATTTTAAACTAACATACTCTAATCCTTATATGACTTATAATGAAGTCAATTTTTAACTGTTTTTTAACTTAAATTATTATTGGTTAACTGGCCCTTATTGGCCCTTACACTAAGCTTATCTCGACATTTGGGTTTGATTTACTGACAAACACTGACGCATAGCATCTCTAATATCTTTGGTAAATGCATCTATTTGAGGGTAATGAAAGAAAACATTCTGCATTCGGGCAGAGCGACTGATGGCCTTCCATCAAGTGTGGCTTTCTAAAATCTCTGGCCCTCCCCCTTTTCAGCAGCTTAGCAGCAATAGTGTTATATAACGTGGCCATCTGCTCTTTCACTTTGATTTAAAGGTAGCATCATGCGCCACAGCCATATGAGAATGCCAGTGGACACTTGAACGAGGATGCGCTTGATCCCTGACCTCAATAGAAATGTTTACCAACTGTTTGCATCTCTTTTTTTGTTTTTGTTTTTTGTGTCCGAGCGTGTCTCGGTTTGTGTGTGCATGTAGTAGTGATTTTTGGTATGCCAGCTTTAAAGCCGGTGCTTGCTAAAAATAAATAAATAAATGAGACACAATCAGCAATCAGAGGTGACTCACTGAAATCCATATGTATCTCAACAGAACCGTCTACAGCATTGACATTTGTATTGTATACATCAGAATGCACAGAAACGGGGTCAGAAACACTCAGCGATCATGGCTTTACAGTGACATCTAGCGTCGCCTTTGGGAACTAAATAAAATCTCCACTAAACCGTTCTAAACCTATTAAATTGATAAAATACAGGCATTTCTCAAAGGCCTGTCCGTAGTTTGGTAGAATTTAATCAGAGTCTGCGTTACATAAATGACAAACAGGCATCATCACCTTCAGTTATGTCATAATTATTGTTAATAACTAACAATAACTTCTGATAAGTCACTATTTATTATAGGTTTACAACTTTATAGATCAGCTATGAGCCATTATTTAGAACAATGCCAGGGCTGCCAGATTGGAAAAAAAATCCTCCGAAAGCATGATGCAGCACAAGGCTAAATGTCAATGCCAATGACACTAATATTATTATACTGCAATGTTCTAGCATCACACAGGTTTAGTAACGTTGATAGTCTGTTATGGCATGAATCCATTTCCTTAAACAAGAGGGTATAGCAGAATCCTTATTTTCCATTATTTCCAAGGGTGAAGCCTGTTCACTATACATCTCCAGAGTATTAAGGCCCGCCTAGCGCTATGTAAGCAATGTTCTGCTGGAAAGCTGAGGCACAGCCGTATTCAGTGAACAATTGCTGTATGGCGTGTGAGGATTCTCACTCATCCAGCAAAAAACAAAGATAAAACAGAGGCAACTGGACGTGTTGAGTTTTCTTGAAGATGAACAGCTGTGGTTGGTGCACACCTGAAAGTCGCTTGCTTGAGTGTCTTAAGGAAATCTGACCTTTTTGTATGTCTGTGAAAGTTCTCAGTCATGCAGCTCACGGTATATTCGGCAACAAGAAAGAAGCTGAAAGAAGGGCGACTGGACTTTCTTGAGGAAGTTTCACTGCTCATTCAAGTAGCTTTTTCAGTTCCCCCCAAAAAACTGGTGGGGTTTAAACAGGAACATCTGGGTGTTGCCCATCCAAACTGACATGACTAGGGTCCATTAACGACAAGCTACTTACCTGCAATTGGAGGAAACTGTTATCCTTCCCCAGAGACTGGTGCTTTTAACGAGCTATTATTGTTGCCCAGGGACATGGAGTCCAGCCAATAATTACTTTCTTGCAGTTACCGGTAAGTAGTTTTTATTACTTTTTGTTGGAATGACCTTTTTGTGGGCCACAACAAATAAGCAAACATGTCAAGTGACACACATTTGTTTTAACTGCCTGTAGACCAATAAATACTGCATTATATTATGTATTTGTCTTCTTGTTACTTATTTTGTAATGTGTCCAAGTCTTGCCCTAGTTTAAATGAAAATATCTGGTCTGGTACACAAGAGTGTTTTTACGTGGCAAACACAAAGCTAGTACTCTTGAAGACGTTTCCAAATTTGTGAGTTCTTCAGTACTTAATTATTGCCTCTTAACGTCCAATTGGAGGAATTCATATTTATAAGATTATTTATTATTTTTATATTGCTTGTCTTTGTATTGTAGCAATAGTTGGAAATGCTGAGCCTTAGAAACCTGGAGTTAATTTAATTTCCCACGGTGACTGACCTTAACTTTCGACGATTTGCCCACTTCATCGTTACTATAAATCGTGATCCGGATCAGTCAGCTGTTTTGTTTTTTTCTTTTTGGTCTTAGGCTGTGATTGGTTGTCTGTCACAAGCCCCGCCCACTACGTGAACGCGCCCAGGCCCTTCGTGACACTATTTAGCTGTATTTTGTCAAAATATACATATTAAAAAATACGTATAAACATAGAAAATAACTTTAGTTGCTATGTGAGACATACGTTAATTCAAACTATAAAAAAAGGCGAAAAAATATCTACATGATTAAAAAGGTAAACGCCCTCTTCGTTTTGATTGGACGGCTCAGAGAGTTGGGAATTCCCGACGCTTTTGATTGGTTTATATTGACATCAATCAGCCTCTTTTCAGCACGCGATTGGCTAAGCTGCCAGGGAGGAAGTCAAGTGTCACAACATTTCGGGGGATAAGCTTAGAGTTGACAAAAGCGATCTGTCTGAGTCGAAACATTTTTGGACACTGTTTTTCTTTTTTTTTTTTTCCCCCACTTTCAAAGTTGTGTCCTGCACGGACCACGCTGGCGAGGATTACGCTGTCCGTCTGCGAACCGAGCCCCGTGCACAGTGTCAAGGACTTGATCCCACCGCGGACTTTACCACCACCGCACGGCAGAGAGAGGAAAGTGGGACTTTATTGTTCAAGGCTAGCTAGCTAGCTTTGCGAGGCGGCTTGTTTTTGTGTGTGTGTGCGTGTAGGGTGGACCGCGGGCTATATGGCTGCGACTTACGAGCCGATATACGGACTGTCAGAAGATGAGGTAAGCTTTAATGTCGAGCTTTATTCGCGGGCTGCGGTCACGAATGAGTGCCTCTCGCGATGGGCTCAGACGGCTAACGCTAGCCGTTAGTCGGGCTAACGAGCCCTCACCCTGTGTAACATTCCATTGTACCGTTCACTCAGCTGTCAGTTCCCTGCGACCCCGTCTCCTTTTGCATTTCCTTACTCACCTTAACTCACCAGCATGTTTTCAGGGTCTGCAAATGAATGCACTTTGATCGAGGAAGCTTTACCGCCTCGGTGCATCATGTATAGGATTTAATGTATGAACGACTTGTAGCTTGTGTAGTGCCTTGTCGAAAATCAGGTTTTGCCTGAATTGATTACTTTTCTTACGTGATATGGGATGGACATTACAAGCAAATCACTCTGTCAGACTTAAACACCCTCTCCTGTCAGGACGCATGGATGTTTGGTGGTGAGCTGACCACCACCACATGCTTAGACATGTCGCTCCTGCTGCTGTCAAATGAGGTCGACGTCCACTTTTGCACATTTACAGTCATACTTGCATGAATAATGTATTTTAGCATGAACTGCAAACGTTTTTTTGTTTTTTTTTCCTCATGGCATCTCCATAGTCACGAGTGAGAAACGAGCAGCTGACTACCTGGTAGGCATTAGTAATGCAGTCAGAAATAGTAAGGAGTACGGAGATAAATAGGGCTGTGCCTCTTGATTGTTGAGCTCGTCCTCTGTAGACTCAGCTGTCACTTAGATCAGGATGCTGGAAAGATTATTCAGTTTTTTCATGTGTCATGGTTGAAACACTCTGGTTCATATACGCCGTAAAATAAAAGATTGCTGTTGTTCTTTATTAAGATTCAAACAGATGATTGTGTAGTCGTCCAGCCGAAGCAGTTTTGGAACCGGTAGGCTTCCTCCGTTTATGCTGGCACAAATTTAAACAACAAGAAAAACCCCCATGCAATTCAGCTGCCCGCTCCTGGTCCTCTGTGCATGACACAAACATGAGGAAGAGGGTTAACCCGCAGCAACTTTTAAGCATTTGAGCAAAAGTTACTCTAGCATTTCCGACATATCATAATCTTTGCAATGATAAGGCAGAAATAGATGTTATCTAGATGAACAAAAACATACACAATTACAGCAATACGTCATTGTGGAGCTCTCTCTATCTGAGGCATGTCCACTATAGCCCTCAACGCATAGGACTTTTGGAAATGGTTGTCAATTTTTTTTATTAGCATCCACCGTACTGCACACATCAAACCAGCTCATGTAATCTTCGCAAGTAAAGAAAAGAAAAACATGAATTGTTGGCCAGCATTCCTTGAGACAATGCATTTCCTGCAACGATGAAGTAAACGTTCAGCAGTGCTACACCCCCCCCTCTCCGAACAAGACCGTGGCCAAGATATAACAGCTGGTCTGGCATGAACTCCCACCCCTTTCTTTGCTTCTTTCTCCAGCGCTGTGGCTGTAATTAAAATTATGACAGACCTTGTTGACAGACTTGATGTATACGTCATTAACTCTACTCGAGACGCCGTCCAAGAAGCAGCATCCCAGTCGGTTATTTTATTTTCGGCTGCAGCGAATTAGAGAAAAGAAGCTGTAAACTGAACGTGCTGTCAGATGATGGTCTGACTTATCTATAAGAGATGCTGTGGGATATGCTGTTGACGTCCAAGCATTAACAGAATAATCATAAAACGTGTAGATAAACTAAAGGCTGCTGAAAAGAAATGTGCTGGGAATGGCTATTTATGTCTTCCTCTGCAATGTCAGAAAAGCTTTTCTGATTCGACTCATTCATTTCTAGGTCAGGGTTATTGACTTCGAAAAATTCAGGTTAGTGGGGTCGACAGCTTGAAATATTTGAGGCGCTGCGTTGATTGCGAGGTTATGAGATACGTTTCCATGTGCACGGATGCTGTGTTTTAATCTACAATTTCTTTCCTCTGCAGCATGAAACAAGAGTGCTTCGGGTTAAGGTCATTGCAGGAATTGATCTGGCGAAGAAAGACATCATTGGAGCCAGGTGAGACTCACAGGATCTTTTAGGACACACCAGGAGATGCTGTTTTTTATTTGGGGTTCCTGTCATCATCGTCAGATGTGTGTGAAGGTCTGATCGGGACACCCACTGTGGACACAGGCTCCTGAGGGTAGTCTTGTAACATGCAATATTTAAGACATATTAGTCTATAACAGCAATTTTCCACATGAGAAAATCAAACCTACTTCCAAGTAAGGGAGCTTTTTACTATCCTGCGCCTTAACTTCGAGGATCTCCTTTAGCTTGTCCTTTCCAACTTGGACAGCGCAGTGTTTTGCATTTTTATTTCATTCTTTCTAGTTACACAGACCTTGAACTCTAAGTGTTAATCAATGATTACCTACTTGCCTTTCCTTCCCCACTCATAACCCACCTCTATTATAGTTTTTCCAGATCAAAGAGTCATGCTATTAATAATTACACAGGCAGCATACTTTCTCACATGTGACAACACACTGATGTCAACCTTTCCAATTTTTTATGACCCACTCCCACGTGTGATTCTGGGAAGCATAACCCACTCTTGATGTGCGTTTTATAACACATTAAAATCTATCCTCTGGTGGAGCTGTATTTCAGGTTTTTGTTTGGTTTTTATATTCTTATTTTTTACTGCTGAGCAATGTGATCTTTGCCCCTTAAATTTTAATTACCCATAACTTTGTACTTGCAGTGCTAGAACATGGTCATACGCAAAGCGACTAGCTATCTCTCCTGCCACCTGCTATCAGTTATCATTTTATTATTATGCTGGATGGAAGTATTCTTATAAATTCTTATAAGGTTCCTTCTTATCTATGGAAATTGCGCCATTCTTTTCAATGTCAAACTCTAAAGTCTTACATCATGCTGTACAGTTAATCCCAAACACCCAAGCACACAATGAACACAATATATTTTTGTGAGTAATCTGTAGATATAAAGTCAGATGGACAGGAATAGTAGTGCTGCAACTAAGGACCATTTGTATTCACATTCATCTGTTGATTACTTTCTCAAACAAATGACACTATAGCAAATATTAACACGTGGAAAGCTAGAACAAATATCTTGTTAAATATCTTGAGTAGGTCTGTGTACAAGACTAATAGCCCCTTGGGGATTTCTGAGAACAGGCACACATTACACACACTAAACGGCAGCTTCTGCACAAACTCTGAGCATATATACACAGGACGTGACAAAACTTATATGAAAGAAGTCAGCAACAGGGGAAGAAAATGTTTCATACAGTTGATGTGTGACTGAAATCAACACAAGCCTCATCTAAAATTGAACGCTGCGCCTGCTGTCGGTTATATTAATGCATCGTCTCTGAGCTTTTAGAACGCAGACATCGTGGCATGTTTAGCACTGTGTGAATGCTACTCGCATGCCAGAGTGCATGTGTTAGCATCCTGATGCCCTGCTGGCAGGACAGCTCAGGCTGGCTCAGGAGAAAGCTGAACTGTAATGAAGAAACGCTGAATGAGGTCTCGACGCGTAGTTAGCTACCACGGGAGACAGTGCTGTCTTGGCAGTCTGTCACCTCATAAGATGCTCAAACAGTTCCTCACTTGTTCCTTTCTCCTTTTTTCTCCAAACGTGCTCCTGCTGCTGCTGCATCACAGCTATATAGATAGAAAATCAAAGAATTTGCAAGATATTGAACAGCAAGCGGGTCCAAGCCGCATTTTGAGCCTGTGGTATGCTTTATCTTGCGTTGACCGATAGTCGCCTGTCTGTCTCCCTCCCTCAGCGGGGTTTTCATTAACGGAGAGAAGACAAGAAGACGTCTCAGTGCAGCCGAGATACAGTAGCCTCATTGTTTTTGTTTAGTCACAGCACATCACACAAACACACAATTGGAGGCAGTGGGGTTCCTGGAGATGTTAATTAGCAATCAAGCAACAGCACTTTCGCTGTGGGTCTGTCCACAGCTCGATTTTCTAAGATGTATCTATCATCCTCCTGCCCTTTCCTTTACCCCCTCTCAACTGCTTCCTTCAAATGAATATACAGCTGCTTTGTAGCTGACAGACTAAATCAGATTTTGTCTATTTCTGTACTGGAATTGGATTGATGTTTGGGTCGAGGCTGAATGGCAAAAAGTCCCGTGGAAAGTGGTAATTGCAAATCAGATTTAAACACATTCATAAATGGACGGAAATGCATTTCAAATCCACTTTCTAACCTCAAACTGTGTCATTTTTGCTGAACAATGGCGGCCGCGGCTTCTGCAACCACAAGTGGTTATTGCCGGACACTCGGGCATTCAATTCTGTTTCTGCCTTGGCCTGAGGCGCCGACTGTGCCGGAGCATAAACTATGAATCGGTCATGCTTAAAACCGTCATCTCAACACAAAACAGCAGGTCGGCATACCGTTGATCTGATTATTACATCCAGCAATCATGTTGTTACATTTCGTTGTCATGAGCTACATTTACACTGATTGAGTGTGAGGGAAGCGTCATCACTTTAGTGAGACGTCAACAGAAGCTGCAGCAACAGGTCGTTCACGTTCCATATCTTTGACTGCGGAAAATACTGTCTGGTAGCAGCTAGCATGTACATTAGCTCTGCTGATAACATGCTCATTTGCAAATTTTCGCAGATATCTGGCGGCAATACGTGCACTCTAGTTACGAGAACAGTCTGAAAGCTGTTAACCTGAATATGACCGTGTTGATTATAAACCAGGTTACATATTGATGAGATAACACGTTTATGAGCAGCCAACACTGATAAATTACACGACATTGAATGGGCTGATAAATAAAAGAACAGAACTGACTTCCTCATATGACTATGAGGTAGTTTGTTTATGTATTTACTTTTTATTGAATAAAGCTCCAGCTGCAGTTTACTTTGCAGCGTTCCCCTTCCTAACAGGACGATGCTGAATCACAAACAGCAATGACAGAAAAGTGTAATTACCAACAAACAGTGAATGCATTTTAGGAGAAGTTACCAGTTAAAGGTAAAAACCCAGCTGTTGCTTTGCTTCCTTCCATTGTGTTAATTTTGCACCAGAAGCTCATTTGACAATTTCTTCTTTCCCCTCGATTTAAGATCCTTGATTTAAGTCCAGCCACAGCAATGTAACAGTGAAGTCTCACACAGAGGTTATAAAAAGAGGTCTATGAAAATATTTTCGCTCCATTGGTGTCATTTAAGAAGATTGAAACCTATGCATCGTTACTACTTGATGTGTTGGCTTGAAGTATTAGATTATGAGTTTCTTTGTGTGTTCTGTAGCTTCCTGCTTTAGATGCACACTGGAGAATTACACCAGCTATATTGCTTTTATGTACACTGATAGATGTTATTTTAGAATATACAGTAAAGAAGTGGAAAAGGATAAAGAAATAAAACTTTGAGTTGTTTGAATTGAGATTGAGATTTGTTGAACTCAGTTATTGATCAATGAAAAATGATCAGCATGTCCTTGGTAGCTAGATTTATTGTTAAATCATGTTATAAGCCAAAAAAATAAAAAATCCCCTTTAATTTGATATTTTGCTTCTTTTTTTTTATGTACATTTTTTATTTTTAATTGCATAATGATGGATTGTGTCAGTTGTCTTATGTGCTATAGACAAGTTAAATTAGTTGAATAATAAGTCCAGAATATCAGAAGCTCTTAGTTTTATTTAAATATTCCTATATTCTTTTCCTCAAAGTGAGATATTGTAAGCTAAAACCTGACACTATACCTCGTCTTACCTGCTGGTCTTGCTCTGCCTCTCTGTCCTGAACCCATCAGAGATTTCTACCCCGTCAGCACCTTCAAATAAGCCTTTTTTTTTTTTTTTTTTTTACACAGCTCAGCCACAAACACTCGGCGGCTAGTTTTTTTTTGCTCTACTCAACTCAAAATGTTTTGCTGTTTCTATTTTTAGCCGCCCTTGTCAATAAGACGTTATGGTCTTATCTCGCAGAATCCAAATACAAGCAGTTTTTATCTGCTGGCCAGACTCAGATTTCAGGCCTGGAAAAGAGCGGAGGGTTAGAGTGTAGCCTAACAATATAGGCTCTGGCACCTGTGTCCACAGTTAATATGATGTTAGATTGGAAGGAGCATTCGGTGAGACAGGCCAGGCCTGTGTTTTGTTCTTCTAGATGGGCATCTATAATTCCCATTTAAGACTTATTATAGTACAGAGCGTAACCTCACCTCTTCATGTTCAGTCAGAGCCTTAGATTTGGTCCTTGTTCATTCTGCTATACGACTTATTGTCTCTAATGACTCTAACATTTTGTCTAAACTCTCACTTTAAAAATTTGTGTCCCACTAGATATGAATTTTGATATGCAGTTACTAAGTGAGTGCTCACTAACACCTGTTTAGCCAAAAATTAACAACATCTGTTTTGTTTTTGCAGTGATCCTTATGTCAAACTCTCCCTCTATGTTGCGGATGAAAACAGAGAGCTCGCCTTAGTCCAAACAAAAACCATTAAAAAGGTAAGTCTTAAGCGAAATAAGTGGCTTTGATGCACCTGGTACTGGAGCATTCTGCTCCTCTTGAGACCTTTGCCTCATACGGTTTCACCACTAATGAACTCTTACGCGTTTGTATCGTATCAGATTGGCCGCTCCACACGCGGTAATCTCCTCCCACACCTGTACCGCACGTATACTTCTCCGCCTCTTAATTGTGGCTTTGTTCGCTCCCTTTTTAGGTCACAGCTTTGAGATCACCTGATCCTCATAGTAATAGCACCCCGCGAACACAGTCACCTTTTCTACAAGTCAAAGCAGTCCTGAGAGAGAGAGAGAGCCAACAGGAAGGCACAAGAATTCAGTGCTTCCCCTTTCTGTTCAGGCGAGTCTAGAGGGAGACATTGACCAAGCACTTTTCCCCTAGTGGCCTATTTTGGGGAGGAAATGTGTTCACAGCAGAGGGAGCTATTACGTTCTGCTTATCTAAGCCCCACTCAGGAAATATTTGAATTTCAAAGGGGGCTGTAATTGTGAACAAAAACCCATAAAAACTTCAATCATCGTCGAAGGCTCCAGGTTTAAATGAAATCTATACTGCTCTACTGAACTGCATTAAACTGACTTCCAGGCCTTGGGCTTTGTGGAAAGGCAGCGTGTAATAACCAGCCACTGCATATGCCTATTTTTTTGGTCCTGGTTGCCATGTAGGTATGGTTAGCTACAAGTAGCTGCCAGCGAAACCCTCTGTTGGAGTCGGACAGCTCAGGCCTCCATGCAGGCAGACATATGCTGCCAGTGGCCATGGTTGCTTTATGGGATAAAAATAGCTGACAAAGCACTGCTATGTGGAGCAGAAAAAGAAGCATCACTGCTCAGCTCTTCTGTGGGCCTTCACGTGCCTTTAAGTGGGACACCTTTGATGGCATCTTTGTTGTTGAAGCTAAGAGTTTGGCTTGTGGCAGAGTGACAGGACAAATGATGGAAAGTGTGTCAGAAAGCGGAGAGCCAGTCTAGCGTCAGTTATCTAGAGGTTACGCTCAAGTTCTTTTATTTGTGCATGTTTTTATTGTCTCGTAATAAATCGCCAAAGTTCAGCGGGTTCATCTGATTGCGCTATCTCTGCCGTTGTTTTAGCAGGGACGTTACTTTATCGCTGCTGTAAAATCTTGCGCTTAATAATCGGAGCGACCTGTGAAATTAAGGCTTCATTTACATTCGAGTGTTTAAGTCATTCCACTCACAGGAGGAATTTTCATGAGAGGTGCCACCTAGTTCTCAGTCCATAAAACGTCAAATGCGTGAGGCATGAGGAGAGAGTCTAGGGGAGACGATCTGCTCAGCTGATCCATCCGGAAAGTGAGTGAAAATCCGTGTAGCTCCTAATCTAGAGGCTAATGCCAATCACCGGGACATGCGGTTTGCTAGAAACTTCCTCCAGCAACATAAGAGGATCATTGACGCACTAGACGGAGCCTAATTTCTCACTTGGTCTCTCTTCTCTCACTCTGACTTGGATAGGTTTCATACATCTGCTCTGTTTTCACTGTGCATTAATACAGGGTTGTTAATGCTTTGTGTTTCAGACCCTCAACCCCAAATGGAACGAAGAGTTCTTCTTCAGAGTGAGTCCAGATTTTTTTTTTGTTCGTGGCTTGCTGATTTCCCCACTGATTCCTCCACTGCAACAGTCTGTCATTCTACTTCTTCAATATGTAATGGTGGAGTTCTTAATCTTTGACTGCAGTTTAACTCAGAGCCGAGTCCCACCTCCTCCACCCCCCGCTAATCAAACATACCTTATCGGAGTTTACGAGCTTAGCCACATACGCATGATAATGCCTCACTGGTTATTTTTAAAAGAATTAGTCTTACGTTACAGTGCTTAAAAGCATCATCATCTTCTAGCCACGGTAGTTGTGAATTATTGTGACGCAAAAGCAGACCTGCAAAGTCTGTACACTGGCTGCAGACACGACCACTAACCTCCTCCTTGTTGTTGTTGTGTTGCCGACACAGGTGTGCCCTCAGAATCACAGGCTACTCTTTGAGGTGTTTGACGAAAACAGATTGGTAAGACTCACACTTCACAATCTCTTCACTCCCCCTCCTCTAACATCAGTCCTCATTAGTTTCTAGTATCAGTTTTAATATTTTAGTTGACCCTTTTCGAATCATCTCAATGTACTTCGTGTAGTCTAAACTGATTTCTTGTGGGGATAATGGGCTTTTGCAATAGCACGACTTTTTTTTATTTTTAGTCTCAGTTATGCTAATAAAACATAATGTGCCGCCTTTGTAAAATACAATGATTTTAAAACTGATTATGCTGTTTTATCCTGCAGTAGCTGTGCATCCTTTTTAGAGAACTTCAATTGACTTCATCCGCACCCCTGCGTCTTCCCAATTGTCTCGTGCGCTATTCAGCGTGCCGCTTGTCTGCTCTTGTTTTAGGATTGTAGTAAACTAACAACATTCCTCTTATGTCAAATTTCTCAGATTTCCCCCCTCACAGACAGGAACACTGGTTCGCTTGACTTGTGAAATTAAACCCGTTGTAAGCCCTCGGTTGCCGTGACAACTAGATTAAGTGTTTTTCGCAATCTCAGGTGTTGCAGCAATAAAAAAAAAAAAAGCAGAAGTAGGGTGATGACATCTTGAAGACATTGTTCTGCGGAATAAGCAAAGGGCTTCCCTGGGTGTGCTATGTGTTTCTCCTGTCTCCGACTCTGGCGTCAGGCTCTTTAGTTTGATGTTTTATAATACAAACACCTGGTACGGACCAACATATTTGGTCATCTCGGATGAAGAAAGCACATTATGTCTGGACCTCACAGGTTTAGGGCTTTTGTGCATGGAGGGCCGTCGTGGGTGGTTTTATGTGGATCCCACATTGTTTTTTTTTTTTGTTAACAGCACATCTGTAGCTTTTGTGATAATTTATTGAAGGGGAGACGGCCCGGTTTTGAGATTAAACGCGTTCAGTCACTTTAATATGCATAATTCATATCTGATAAAAATCAAAGCTTGTTCTGGTACATGTTCCACACGCCCCTGCATAGGGGAATGTTGGCTCTGATCCAGTGGGAGCTCTCTGTAGTATAGAAGAGGATGACACAAGAAAGTACAGCGCAGGCAGCCTCAAGCACGGTCATCTCCTTATATGTCTGAAGAGGTGCTTTCTGTCCCTAGGTGCATGCCAGGGTAGCTCCTCCACCATTGGCCTGTATTTCATGAAGGGGCTGTTTGGTCTTTTGCATCCATTCATTTATGGTTTATTTGTCAGATGAAGTGAAATCATCTGCTGTAGCATGTACGATAGATTGTGTTTACTTATGTAAACCTAAAGAATTCCCTGGATACAGTAAATGCTATCTAATCTTAGTGCCTGCAATGTACTGTGTATAAAGTGGGAGAACTATATATAAGACTGACTTACTGTATATTAAAGGATAAGGTTGAAAAGGCCTACACTACAGTAGTGTCTAGTTTGAAGCATGCATGTTATGTCATTTGGCGAGCTGGGCTTGCTGCCATTCGACCACACATTGGCATTTTGTTTCTGTTATACAGAACATTCTCCATAACATTTCACACGCACACATTTATTGACTGTGCCTAACACTGTAGGCAGTGTGTCATCACAAAATGTTGCTCGCTGCCAAGCCACGGTTTCTTCTTGTACTACAATCACCTCCTTTTGTATTTTCTGCAGCCAGTATTGCTCGTCTCCTCCGTGCCCTGTTGTCAGTGTGATGCACCAGGAGTGGCTTGTTGCAGCTTGCTTTTTGAAACGGATAAAGTGATGCACTTTAGGCTGAAGCATAGGTCGACCCAGTCACTGAAGTTGAATGTCTCAAATGCCAAATTATGACCGAGGCTTTGTCAGCTCTGTGCATGGAGGCGGACGACTCCTCCACTGACTCTGACTTCAGGGCAGAGTAGCCTAAACCCCTCTCTTGCACATGCTGATACATTAGTGAATCACACTGATGTTAAACAGTATAAAGCGTCCTCTCATGAATGTTCTGTGTAAAACCACTTATTACAAGTGGCTAAGCATCTAGTAATCGTGTGTGCCTGATTTCATTCAGCACTGGAGAGTAGCATCACAGCTGAGTCGTATCTTGGGCGGATTTTGGATGCTGACGGAATGACCTATAAAACCACCAGCCAGTTAAGTCTTTGGCTGCGTTTGGGAGACTGTGTATGTCTATTCTGTTTCAAGTAGACATATTTTCTCCCAGAGAGGACTGTGCTGTTTGCCGTATCAAAGCTGCAATCTGTCAGATATTCTCCTCTTTGCTGTCTGCTGTCCTTTTTTTTTTTTTAAAAGTCCATTTTTAGCAACAGCTTCCTTATGCTTCTTCTTCCCAGATACAGGAAGTTAAAGGGCAAATTTTTTCTTCTATGTTTAATCAGATTTTCTCTTAAATGTATTTAATGGCTCTGTTAGTCTAAATTAAGAGGTATGTGGAACAGAAGCAAGGACATTGATGAGCGATGAGGAGTTGAGGGAATGGGAAGGGTAAGAAAGAAGCTTGGATGTAGCTGGGGGACCAGTTGGCTCTTGAGGGCAGCGTAGGTTGTAACGGGAGGTGGTGGGGCCATTTGTACTGTGGTCACATGACTGACAGGCAGCCCACTGTCACCTCGGAAACCAGGAGCGCCGGGCGCTCTTATCCAATCATGTCAGGAATGCTGGCTGTCACTCGGCTTAGGCTATTTCTGCTGTCTGTCGCTAGCGCTTGCTAGTGCTAAGACTTACAGAGGTCCTCCTTTCTTTTTTTTTCTTTTTTTGTTTTCCCCCTTCCCCTTCCCCTCTTTAGCCCTCACGCTGCCTCTCCTTTGAGTGTGTAGTGTGTAGTGTGAAGCTCTCAGCGGTGGATGTTAGTTTTGCCTTCTTCTTTTCTCTGTTCAGCTTACTGTGGGAAGGAAAGTTGTGGAAGAGACTCGGAGAGGGTGGGAGGGGGAAAGGGAAGGGGGGGCTATGGAAGGAAAAAAGGGGATCAGTCATCTAGCCAGCCAAAGGAGAAGTTGGCGACACTAGGAGACTGAGACAGGAGGAGAGAACCGACAGCCAGTCAGAGAGAAAGTGAGAGGGAACGGGAGCTGTGGGACGTGAGGTGAAAATGGCACAACGTCTGCGTTTGTACTTTGGCTCGGGCCGCAGTAACACAGCCCCGGAGATACTGGAAGGAGACTCTGAGGAGCAGCAGGGAGACAATGACGTGGTTGCGGCACCCCGAACGCAGCTGGTATCGAGGCCTTCTCCGGAGTTTTCTGAGCAGCCTGTAACGTCAGCCGCTTTCGGGTTGCGCTCAGAGCCTTCGCTTAAACGGAGCTCCTCCATGTTCATACCACAGCTCGCCCCCTACACCGAGCCACGTCCCACCAAGAGTTCATCCATGCACATCTCCCTCCAGCGCTCCAGTGGGTCAAGTAATGGAGATACCAGTGGCCATGCTGATGATGTCCCGCCGCCTTGTTATACACCTCCAGGACCTGCGCCGGCATATGCTGAAGCACAAGCAGATTTTCTGCTACCACCGCCACCTCCATACTACAGCCCAGATTCTTCAAACTCGCAGCCTTTTCTGACGGAGCCGAACCTACCCAAACGCAGAGTGTTTAGCATTGGTTCCAGTGGCCATACTACGTACAGCAGAGGCCAACCAGGTGTCAGTGTTGGTGCCATTTGTATCCGTAGGAACTCGGATGGCTCTGATGTCCAGCATTTCAGAATTCTGCCTTATGGTGGTGCTGGCTGGTCCGTCCAGCAGCAGAGTCTCGACCAGGGTGACGGCGTTAACGGTGCGACCCAGAGACTTGTGTTTCAACTCCAGCAAAATCAGAGCCAGGATCAGAGCCAGGGCGGGCAACAGGTTGCCGCATCACCGGAAGAATGCACAGACGTAAGCCATGGCAGCTCAAGGGGCAGCCGTGCGGTGCGTTACCCGAGAATTCGACTGCAGAGGAGCTCATCTCATCAGAGGTTGTTGCTGGATAACAAAACCGGGGCAGACAGCCAGATAATAGAGGAGAATCAAACAGATGTGGAGACAGAAGCCAGAAACCAAATGAATGGCTGTACTTTTAAAATCAGTGGGGAAACACCCAGAAGGCAGCCACATTTCAGGATATATTTTACCCCAGGTGGAGGTGGAGATCAGGATATCAGCATTGGAAATGAATCAGCAACAAATAAGGTAAAGATTTTCTGTGAAGTTTAGTGAGTCTGCCTCTAAAATGGAAAAGGTTTCTACTAGGAAAGAAGTTTTCACTGCTAAAGAAATGAAACACCTGGCAATGAATGGAAAATCCGGAAATGATGGATGGATCTTGCTCGTACAACATTTAGCAGAATATATACAGTAGTGTAGTTTCTGTGTATAGTGGCCAAAAAAATGAGAGGCAGTAGGACTGAAATTAACCTACGCAAGCTAGATCTGCAGTTCTACTTTGAAGTTTGCTCGTATTTAACTTATTTTTCCTCGCTGAATCCAGCCCAGATGAGGACAGATCTGTGTAGTGCAGGAAGAGGGTGGTAACATTCTGGGAAGTGAAAAGCACAGTTGCTGAGCTAAATCACACACACACACTGGCTTTCTTTCACTCCCAACCACAGGCATTTAACATTTTACACACATCGGCCAATCCAGTTACGAAAGGGAAAACATGAACAGGCGCGTGGATGGCTGGATAATTTGTCCCACTGCACTTGTTGCCTTCTGTTTCGCAGACATGTGGCGCTTACGTTTTGATAACACCCTTAGCGGCGGTCGGTGTTCTTTAAGAGGTGGCTGTTTCTATCTTTAGTCCGTTTCGAGCGTGGTTGTTGATTACGAGAGCAGGCGGGCGGCGTGTCTTCTCTGGTTCTAGGCTGGTATGGATCCGTATCGTTGCAGCTGCTCTGCGAGTGATTAAAACCTAAGATGTCATTACAGACCAATCGACGATCAGGGCGTTTTTTTGGTGTCGCTGTCTGTTCTCATGTATAGCTCAGAGGCGAAACAGATCTAAGGGTTGAATTTTATAATCATTGTCTCATATTATCTAATTTACTATTCACATTCTTCTTAAAGCACTTCAGATATTTCCTCAGTTCTGTTGTTGGAGTAACTGTAAGTGACATTTAGCGGTATAATTTACATTCCAGAAGGGACCGTCCTAAATGGAAACTGAAATAATCTGCTCAGCTCACGTTTGATTTTTTTATTTGTTTGACTGAACGTTGCCACTGGTTCCCAAGTGGTTGGCGTGCAATCCCATAAAATTAAGAAATAGCGGCTTATGGCCTCTGTTTACTGAGTGTATGTATGCAAACTTCAGTCAAGTCAAAGTCGAGACAAGTCACCCAAAGAATAATTCTTAAACAGACTGATTGAGGTTTTGCGTTTATGGACTTGCAAGCAGATGACTCTTGGCAATCGTTTCACATTATTCCCAAGTTTCGATTGGTGTAAACAATGTAGGTTTTAAAGTATTTACAAAAAACGGGTGGTCGGATGATTCAGTGCAAGGAAATTCATTCATTCAAGATCTGTGTGTATTTTGGTAATTGACATTGATTGTAATTATATGCATTGTTGCTAGCAAACTCCACAGGGCACTTTTAATATTGTATACATAATTGTGTGGCATAATTATTTTTGTATTTTTGAAAGCACTCGAATTCACATTATGCATTTCCTCCACATTTAAGACACGCGGGGTTGTGTGACTCCAGAGGATCCGGTTCCTCGTGCAGCGAGGAAATCCTCATTTAGACCATAATGACAGGTCTTCCCCAACTGGTCGACCGGGGTTGGAGTACCCCCCTTATTAAAGCCGGGCATGGGATAACACGAGTGTGTATTTGCGTGTGCCAGACAGACTAGCTGCAGACAGCTATGCCACCGTGCCGTGCCCTTGTTACAGCCCCGCTGTGACACCCCTCGGTTGTCATTCACAAAGAGCTCCTGCAGGCCACTTGTCCGGCTATATTTACCTGAGGCAGCATTGTCCATTTATTTTGGACCAGCAGAATGTGAGAAGGATTCATATTGCTATTGTTGTGAAAGGCTTTTCTCTGTCAGCTCTGATCTCTCAGAGTTGCACGGCATTGTGATTCAGTCGTGTCAGCATGGAGACTGTTGAGTAGGTGAGACGGCCTTTTCACACCTCAGTGTCAGCCTGGACTCGGTCCAGGTTGCCCTACACCGTAAACACTCTGTTGCCACTTCTTGTTGTAGATTCTTAGCAGTTCTATCTATTCAGCTGCAGTAAGCATCACTAGATCTTATCCCTTAATCTGCTTTCCTAAAGCCTTAAAGGACTAAAAAAACATGTATTTCTCACTTATCTCTTATCAAGGCTTGTTAATACGTTTTATTTGTTCAGACCCAGTACATGTGAACTGAACTGGTTGAACGGCAACATCTCTTTCCATAAACAAAACAAACAAAAAAAAAACATTATCTTTCCGAGTTACAGCGGCACGTTTCCTGGGAAAAATATACGTCATAAAACTCGACGTTCGTGTTGTGGCAGATGTGACTGATGTCTAAAACCAAAACTAGCTGCATAAAGCTAGAGGTATACGAGAAGTGATCTGGATGAAGTGACCTGTTGGGATTTTATTTTTTTGATCTAGCCAGAGTGCAGTCCCTCATCGGCCTCGAGCTTCTTTCTTTGTCCCTCCTCCTCCTCCTCCTCTTGATCATTCGTGGCATACTCCCTCTCACAGTGAAACCCGGTCCTGCGAGGCAGCTGCAGGCTCAAATGTGACCCTTTCATGACTCTGCAATTATATCCCTCTGAATACACATACCCAAAGCTTAAAATGCTTGTTGTGGTTAAGGACATAAAAAAACAGGGCAATGTGTCCCGTATGACACTGGAACAGTTTCATATCTTGGAAGTGAAGGGTCAAGATTAAATGTTCGCAGTGGGCCGGCTGCAACATTAGCGGTTATGATCTTGATAAATAAAACACAGTTAGAGGGTTTTTATCTCAGATTCACATGTGAAAGGCTGTAATATGATGCGGCTGCCCTCATGCTTTGGTCCGGGTTGCTTTTGTTCCTCCTAGTGCAGAAAAAGCATATGACTAACTGTTTTAAAGTGCTCAAGACTTACGCTAGCAGTAAATTAATTGTCTAATCGGTTTGGGAAGTGAAAGCAGATACTGTAGTTATGTAGTCAGTAGTGACTCGTGCTTTTCCCAGAAGGAATACTTAAACATGTGTGTCTGAGTTTCAGTATATGTAAGTGTATGAGAGGTTACACAGGTGTCTATGTACGTGCCCGTGCATTAATAACCCAGTTTGTTTTTATGTGACTCATTTGTGACCTCCCACCATTGAATTCTGAGTCTGTTAACTGCAGGGAAGCCCGGTGCACTCACTTCCCAACACTGTGTTCACCTTTTCCTGAAATCTGTGTGGAAAAAAAAATGGTACGATATCGGCAAGACTGCACAAGCTAGAGATCACCAGCCATGCTCGTTCTGGCAAAACTACCTTTGATGAGATTTAAGGAAGTGCTCAGAACTGAAGCAGAGGTTTTAATACATTCATTTTAAAGCTCTTCTTTGCTGACTCAGAGCTAAAAAGAGAACCACACAATATTATTAAATTTCAGTGTCAAATAAAATACATGCAGTACACGGGTTACCCACACTTTGAGTGCAGTTTAAATTGTTTCCATAACTTCATGCGTTTTAAGACACCAGTACTTCATGCTGCAGTGAAGCAACTTTTACAGATCCCTCTATGTTGAGGATTTCTTTTTTTTTTTTTTTTTTGTACAGTTGTGCGTACTATGCAGCACAGCAAACTTCAGCGTTGCTCTTTTATTGAAAAAGATTCTTCGACTGACAGCTGATTGAAGTTTTTCTACATTTTTGAAACAAAAAAATCTCCCACAAACCAAGTTAGGCTCAGCTACAGACGTACAACACATTGTTTCAACCCACCTTCCCTGTCAAATCAGTGTCCCCAATTACTCACCGTTGATAGTTTATGCCTGTTGTCTAAATAAGTTGTGTCCCACACGCAGGCTTCTTCCAAGAATGGGCTTTTCCATATCGGACAGGTAATCATTTCTCCATCGTGGACAAAATCTATGGGCCTCTTAAATCTGAAACACAAGCCTTCCCCCGGTTCTTTCCTGCTGTCACATCTATCCTTCTTTCCCTTTGTCTAATTGACTTGGCTTCTCTCTGGTGGCAGTGGATGTTATTTTTCCTTGCTGGTTTTCACAGGTTTTTCTCCTATGACGTGATTCCTATGAAGGGCCCGTCCATAAATAAATCCTACACTGAGCCTTTTGTCTGGACACTGGTGGAAATCTGTACTGATTGGTCGAGAATATAATAGTCCTGGAACTTGATTAGCCGTGAAAAATCATGACAAATACATGATGGTCTCAGTAAAGTGCAGTCGAAATTGCTCAGTTGCTCTTTAATACAGTGCAACCATTCGAGATCTCCTCAGGTGTTCAGAAATAAGGCTGGTGTTTTTATTTTTGGGTCTGGCCATGAAATGAAAATCATTTTGTCTTTCTCGTTGTCTGTGACAAACACACACAAAAATGCTACTGGACATTCTGGTGCACCAGGTAATTTATGCCAACGTTGTGGTTTTCCCCTTCGCTACCCCTGCTGGATCGTTTTTGGCTCAAAAAAAACAAACAAACTAAACACAACTTTGAAATTTAAGCTGCTTAAGGTAATCTTGTTTTTGTTCTCCCTCTAGACTAGAGATGATTTCCTGGGACAAGTTGATGTTCCTCTCAGTCACTTGCCGGTGAGTTATTTAAATCTGTGTGCGTGGACTGACTGACTGACTGACTGACTGCTTTAACGCTGTTTTGAATACTCAGCTGTTTCTTATCTTCAGTTTCGCTGTGCCTGAAGGTCAGTGTGTGTGTTTCCCGTGTGCCCGTCTTGAGTGTGAGAAAGTGCTTGCCGCACAAGTAGCGTTTTGTTGTGATCAAACAGCACTCCCCTTGTTAGAAATAGAAAGCAGGCCGTCTAGAATGTAAACAGAGCGGCTGTCCTGAGGGCGGGCAACCCTCAGAAGAACCAACGGAAAAATCTACGCTCGGCGGATTCACACACACACACACTCGCATGTATTTGGAAAGTGTGAAACCCTGCACGATAACAGCTTTTGGAAACAACAATATACAAAACCACTGCGAGTTTTTACAGTTGAAATGCAAAAACAAAAAATAAATAGACCTATGGATCATTCTGAAGGCGCGGCACCTCTACTCCATGTAGAAGTGTGCTGTCAGCCTGCTCGCGGATCTGTTCTGAAGTTGTCAACCTTAAAAGCCTATTAGGAAAAAAGTTGTTGGGGTTAATTATTAATGACCTTTTGGGGTCCCATAGGCCTAGAAAAATTATTAGCAGATAAAAACTACAGCTGAGTCACGTTGAGTGGTGAAGCCTGCAGGAAAAAAACAGAATGTTCCCGGTGCAGCTAATGCTGAAAAGTGCTTGTGTAAATGCGCGCAATGTATGTCATATGTGTGTATTATGATTCATTTTAAGCGTGACAACATGTTGCAGGAATGTTTGTCTTATATCATAGTTACTGGGTTGTGCTTTAGTCATGGACTTTTTCTGCACACTAGCTTCTCATAGATTGTCTTCTTTCACTTCTCATGAATCATGACTACCGTGCAGCCACATCAGACGGGACTTTTTTAGCTGCATTCGTCTTTTTGGACTTTGAGCTTCCGAACACAGTTTCATGTTTCATTGACTGTCCATAAAGATGGATTAAAGCTCAGTGATGTTAGTCACCTCTCACTCTAAGCACAAACTTTAAACCCTGGTATAATTTAATTCTCATAATCATCTTATAATTTAAAAAGGTTAGTTACATCCAAATTCATCCCCCAGTACAGTAAGTTGGTTATAGAAGTCAAAACTGTTTTTCTACCAGGTTATAAACATGTTTATTTCTGTTCTAAAGTCATTGAGGTCTGTGGATTGGCTCAGGTCTGGAGCCAGCCTGAAATGGTCATTTGAGGGACTGCTGTTTTTGGCAGGTCCCGGAGGTTGCCGCTTGCACCATACGGGATGAAATTAGGTTCCAACTCCTTTTTTTTTTTTTTTTTTTTTTTTTTTTTTTTTTTTTTTAAATAAGAGTAGCACTTTTATTATAAACATTTATTTTGGTTGATTTCTCAATAGTGTCAGTTAGAGTTCGGTTCCAGCAGCTTCCTCACATCTAAACTTTCC
The DNA here is from genome assembly GCF_963514085.1 of Chelon labrosus. Taxonomy (NCBI): domain Eukaryota; kingdom Metazoa; phylum Chordata; class Actinopteri; order Mugiliformes; family Mugilidae; genus Chelon; species Chelon labrosus. The sequence continues at coordinate 15,772,808 of NC_140355.1, forward strand.
AACATTTTTGATTCTACTTTTGATATGACGACTGACAGTGGTATCTTACAGAGTAGTATTTGGTGAGCAGCCAGCGTGGACTGGTTTCACCCAGCCAGAGAGCAGCGTGAGATTGCTGGGAATTACAAAAGACCCTTTCTGCCGTTCAATATGTAACGGGAGAAGCTCGGCGTTGCATAATGATCCCGGGGTGGCCGTCCAGAGGGTTGTAGCCATGCTGTACACTGGTGACTGTGATATTTTGATAGCATCCGACGTGCCTATTTGCTTGTGTGTTCAATCGAATGCTGTCAACAAATCTCCTCTTAATTTCCAGACAGAGGACCCTGCTATGGAGCGGCCCTACACTTTTAAAGACTTCCTCTTGCGACCAAGAAGGTCAGTATTTTCAAACAAGGTTACACAAATGATTATTGACCATTTAAGACTCTGGTCATATTAGCAGTAAGTACATGAAACTGTGAGTTGAACACTGAACTGCCATCTGGGACTAATAGGCAGTTTGGAAACTCCCCAGCATTTCAAAGCATTTCAAGCAGATGTTGTTCTTTTAGTCACAAGTCCAGGGTGAAGGGTTACCTGCGCTTGAAGATGGCCTATCTGCCCAAGCAAGGAGGACACGAGGAGGAGGCTGGAGAGATGAGGGAGGAGGCTGAGGTAAGGTTTTGGCCACTATTGTTGTTATGTTAGTTAAACCCGCTGAATTAGCATTACCTAAGGCATTCTTTTGACTGTGTTTTTCATATTCTTCTTTCCACACAAAGACAACATAGGGAGAGAGACGTCTTTACTGAGAGTGAGGAAAGGCAAAAAAAAAAAAAAGGATGAGTCTTATTCTTTATTCTGAGAATTTGAGAAGCATCCCGCTGCCAGAGTCTGGCAAAAGTCTTTTTCAGGTCAGGGTCTGGAAAAACCATTTACAATGTGGCCTGTTATTTGGAGAAATAGGAACTTTTCCTCTTTTACTTTAATGTGTGTTTCTGCATGTGTCTGTGCACTCAAGTGTCGGTTTCTTGTGGATGTTGAAAGAGTGCTGGAGAGAACCGTAAGTGTTAGATTTTTTCAAGAAAGTGAAAGCCTTCACAGATAATGTGACATTTAGCAACCTGAGTACAAAAAACCCAAATGCGACTTGGCTAACTTCCCTACGCTTCATCTACTCACTGCAAAAAAAAAATAAAATCTGTCTGGATTTAAAAAAAGAAAATCTAAACGGAAATACGCCATCTTTGTTGTAGATTCCTTCTCTGCTTACTCATCCTTAGAGGGATTTCACATTGGTCAATACTGGTTGTGATATTAATGCCCAAATATTAGGTCATACTTATATTGTGGCCAGAAATATCCCAGACACTCGCAACAGACAGCAGTCAGAAAGATGTGAACAGCCACATCTTTAGCCCGAGCTACTGGTGAGTAAGAAAATCTTGAATTCCTCCTTCAGGGTTGGGATGAGTCTGCAGACTCGGGCTCCCAGCGACCTCAGCAGCTGCTGCCCCCTTTGCCTGCAGGCTGGGAAGAAAAGGTGGACAACCTGGGGCGCACCTACTACGTCAACCACAACAACCGCAGTACGCAGTGGAAACGACCCTCCAACGTGTACGACTGATCTCTCATGTCTTTGGTTTTAAAATATAGTTTCAGTTCGGCAAGTATGCATTTAATTACATAGTTCCCAGACACCATGTAGGTGTACGAGTACATAGATCTCATAAACCTTTGGGTAAACATCTGTTGATCTGTATTTTTAATTTTTTTTCCTCTCTGGGGAACCACCGCAGTACAGCTGCTTAGTTTAGCCTAGCTTAGCTTAGCTTAGCACAAAGACGTAAACATGAGGAACAGCTAACCTGACTTTTTCCAAAGGTAACACATTCTACTCTAGTCTCACTTGTTAACACTAAAGACTTGAATCTATTTGCCATGAAGATGATGACATGTTCATGGTAAGCTAAGCTACGTTAATCACTTTCTGACTAGAGATAAGGAAGAGGTATCGATCTTCTCATGTAGCTGCTGGTATCAAAATAGCATTTTCCAAAATGTTGAACTAATCCCTAAACAAAAAGATTGAAATCAGACTAAATCCCAAAGGGATCAATAAAGTTGTCTATCTATCTATCTATCTATCTATCTATCTAAACAATATCTTGATAGACACGTTAGCTACAGAAATTATGTTCGTGTTGTTTAAAATTGGTGGTAGACGAAAGCTGAAATGAGCTAAATCTAAGTTTAGTTTTCGATCCTTGTTTCTAGTTTAATCCTACGCAGGACATCAATATTTGGATGTTGGTTGCATTTTTCATTTGCATGTTACCTATCATTTTATACTGACATTTGGTTAACGATGTCACTCCTTATCTCAGAGACGTGATTTCAGAGACTGAGAGTGACAATCAACAGCGGCAAATCCACCAGGAAGCGCACCGCGTTTTCCGTTCGAGGCGCCACATCAGTGAAGACCTAGAGAACGAACACCTGGAGCCCAGGGACATTGATAATGTGAGAGAAATTAACTTAGGCATAGCCACTTCAAGCGGCTTCTATTGATGAAGTCAATAAAACACTGTCTCTTCTCATTGCTGTTTCTGCAGTCCTGGGAGCTCATCACCGAAGAGGAACCTATCGACGGCATAGCCCAGTCTCTGCCTGGTACCTCCGCTGTCTCGACACCGCAGCACCCGCCGACGCCCGTCACCCAGGAGTTTTCTGAAGATTTAAATCTGAGGCTGTCACTAACTCCTGACACTAATGGTGAAGTCCCAGGCCCTAGCTCTGCTCTGGTGAGACTTGGACACTATACCTTTCCTTAATCTAATCCTAAAGCACTCCATATTTAAAATCTTTGAAGTTAAGTTGTCCATGACTCAAGCAAAAAAAGAAAGTCTTTACTCTCTTACTTTAAACAGGGCCAGCTGTCAAGCCGTCTCCGTTCCTCAAGCATGACGGACGGCGTCAGCGACCAAGCCCAGGCTCCTCCTCTTATGGTACATATCTCTCAACCCTTGATTTCTCCCCATCCCGTTCTTTGTTCTTTTACTTCCTTCCCTTTTTACCCCAGCTGGTTGGCATTGTCGTCTCCTCTGTGTTTGCATGTCTCAGTGTATGTGCCGTGCACCTACTTTTCTCCTCCTCGCATTGAAAATGTCCACCTGTTCATACTAAGCAGACATTGCCACCTCCTCACCTTCTATTTTCTCCCTCCTTCAAGTTTACACCTTCCTCTACCTAATATACTTTTTTTTGTCTCTGTAGGATTACCACACTTCTTCCTCCTCTCACATTTCTGCACTCTGCAATTTCACATTTCACTGTGTTCGATGTATCGCGCTGAAATGTTTGCTGGCTTGACAGGGTAGTAGGATGAAAGACAGCAGGACGTCAGTTCAAGCATCCCCCATAGAGTCCTCCTGAGTCATAGCATCAGTGGAGATTCAGCTCAGCAAACTGTCGTCTGAATCAGACGGTTGTCATGCATCTGAGTCACAGTAGTGAGGTTTGTCGTTGTCGAGCCAAGGGAAAGTGCAGGTGCTGACGGGGTGAATGGCAAGTCTCTCGGGACTGGGCGACGGTTAAGAAGCTATCAGCCGGCATTTGTTTGCTGTTTATTCTGGGGTTAATATTTTCCTGTAGTTGTCATGAGTAGTTGTCTACGTAGGTGGACTGGTGCTGCTTTAAGAGGCCAGTGTGTGTGACTGTCTCTTGGATAGAGAGGGTGGTAAAAATTAAAACTCAGCTGCAACGTATTGAATAGGACATTTTTCTGTTAATAGTGGTGTTAATTAAAAAATAGTTTTTAGGCAGCAGGGACTTCGACATTATTTAAAAAGAATTAAAATTAAATAGTGACAAAAAAGTCAAGAGGTGGCTTTAATTCTTAAAGAAGTGAAATGGATTTTTGTAAGAGCTGAGGTCACTGTTTAACTGTAGTTACAGGGCTGGTAGCTGTTCAGGTTACTATTTTCCAGGTTATGTAGTTTAAAATAGGAATAAGAAGAAGCAGTACATATCATCGTGAAAACCGCTGAACTAAAAAAGATACTGTCATTTTTTGCTTTGTCATTTTTTCCGCATTTGATCATTTTTTTTGACACCGAGACTCCTTCCGCAAACTTCAGCCCAGTAAATCACGTCACTGCTCTAACATCTTCTTGCTTTTCCTCTGACTTGTGTCTTGAAGCCTCGACATAATGTTTTCATCTCCGAGTTAAAGTTAAACGACAGCATTGGCTTGGGATTCAAATCACCGCTCAGAGTAAACTTACAAAATTGACTGTTCCGTGTCTTCCCCTTTGACATGAAAACGTTCAGACTGTTGATTTTTCCTCCTAATGTTAAAATTGACTTACTTTCCAAGATGATTCCACCAGCACAATCAAATAATGCGATCACAACAGCAGTTTTTCTTGCCCTATCCTCATATCCATATTGGTGTCCTCTTTTTTTTTTTTTTTTATAAATAATCACAGCCGCTGCACTTTCTCACCTTGGCCCATGCTCAAAAGAATCACCTCTCTTTCCTCCACTCCTCACCTCACCTCTTAAGAATGAATTCCCCACTGTGTCCGTTGAGTTTCTCCTCACTCGCCTTCTCGCTACTGCCCGAAAACTTGCCCCCTTTACTTCCACCATGTGCTGTGAAAACAAAAAAATGTGAACTAAAGACCGTCTTCCATTGTTGTCTACTATCAGCAGAGTTCCCAGTCCAGAAGAACAAGAGCTCAAACTGTCTCAGGTGGTGAGGAGACTATGGTAATACCTCAGTTTATGTACAGTATAAACCTAATGAGTAATGCACCTTTTAGTTCCCAGACACCATGTAGGATGGGCTGAATGTGTCACCTGACGAGTTATTGACTTCCATGTAGACCTCTACTTGGGTAGAAAACCATATAAGGGCCTTTTACTGCTGTATGCTCCCCCTTTTTTTTTAGCTAGCCATTATTCTGACATGTTCCTACCCAACAAGGCACCATAGAATGACACAAATTAAACAAAAAAGTCTTGGCAAAAGGAAACGTGCATCATTTCTGATGATAGGTGATCTGTGCCAGGTGCAGTCGTAGATCGCTAAATAACTTTATTTACTTCTCTTATTGCATTCACGTTACCTTTAGAACAGCAGTCGTCTGTGGTGTGCTGTGGTACGTGTTTGTGCACGTGTCTGTTGTCGTTTGATCAAAAACTTTCCATCTGATAGACGCCTGAGTCAAGAACAAGTGATACCATTGATAAGAAGCCATAAAGATGCATTATAAAATGTGTCCCATGTTTGATTGTTGTGTCTAAAAATGCCACCAGGTTGTTTTGGGATCACTTGGTTGACTGTTTTCTTATAATTCATGAAACAAATGGTTAATAGTTCACTCAGGAAAGCAGTAATGATCTACCAAATCTTTTTGTTTTTCGCTTTGGGATTTGTGTGCGAATGTTGACTCAATACACACTCGCCTCCTTTAACTGAAATATTCCTATCACCATGCTGTGCAGCTAAAATGGGAAAACATTGTCAAGACTTTCTGTTGCCGCTAGAAAATACTGGGATATGTCGGCTGGTTCTAAACTTGACTTTACTGAAATAAAAAAAAACACCAATTTATATCTGCTTCTTTCCCAGCAGCGCCATTTTAAATTATTTAAAGATTCCCTCTCCACGTGTCTTTGAGCTCATTAGCCTGTACTGATTAGATTTCTTTGCTTTTGCTCTCTCTCTACACTCGGTCAGTCTCCCTCGGCGACTGCTTACTCCTTGACCACGCCCGGCCTGCCCCCTGGATGGGAGGAGAGGAAGGACGCCAAGGGGAGAACTTATTACGTCAACCATAACAACCGCACCACTACTTGGACTAGGCCAATTGTGCAGGTACAGCAGGTCTGAAGGCTGGCTGTCGGGGCTAGCTGGAGGCTATGCATGGGACTCAACGTTACCTCGGCCCTTGTCCTGGCCTTGTCCTGTGTGTCGGACCTCTTCTTCCTCTACCCCCCTCCCTCTGTTCCTCTACCTCCCCCTCACTGTTTCTCCTCTGTGTAGCTTTAAAGAATGACGGAAAGAGACGCAGCTTTGAAACACCGGCAGTTTTTTTTCTTTTCTGTCTTTGTGTCGTTTCCTACTCTGCCCAACTTTATTGTATGTCTTCCTTCTCTTCTCGTCTAGCGTTTTGTTTGATATTAGGGTGAAGTGCAACTCTGCATTGGTCACACCTTTCTAAACCCTGGCATGGGACTGCAACCGCCGTTCTCCCTTATCCCCATTTCGACCCTGATTTTCCTCTTGTCTTCCCCTGTCTTTCTGTCTTCAAATGAGGCAACTCCCCTGAGCTCATGAGGAGACTGCTACATGGGACTGGGTGTATGTTTGATGCTCGCGTCTCTCCTCTTTCGAAATCCACGCTTTCATTTGCTTTTTATCCATCGCACAGTCTTCTCTGATTCTCATCTGTTTTTGTTGTTACTTAGAAGGAGAGGATGCTGCCATATTATTTATATAGTCCATTGTAAATGTGGCTTTACCTATTGTGCCTGCCACTAGGGCTAGCAAATAATTAAATAATGCTGCCTTCAAATGGGGTTGTGTTTACTGTGTTCACGTGAAATTGTGGTAAGTTAATATATTGTAACTTTAGATTACAGCATTTTCTTTATAATTATGCAAAATGTTGGTATTCCCACAGACCTCATTCTTCCATAATGCCGTTTGCATCTCCTACATTAAGTTAGCTGCTCATTAGCCTGCTGAACTGTTAGCCTCGTGGTTTCTCCACGCCAACAGTTGCCTAGCAGCGGTGTTCTCGCAACTCACGGCTGATGTTACCACTTGAACGCCAAGCATTTTGTGTGCACGACTTCCCATGTTGTAACCACAAGCTCCGAGTCCCATTTGAAGGTAGCATTATACTTAACTCATTGTAAGACCTTGTCCCTGTTTTCTAGTCGGACGCAAACTTTTAATACTTGTATTTAAAGTGTCATCGATTTTTTTTCTTCACGGGTCTAAATGGCCCTCGCTTCTAAGATTTTAGGAACGCATTTCCCGAGAGAAAAGCTTGCATCCTGACCATTCCCGGTGCAGTCGAGCATCTTTGACAGCATGGCTCATGATGAGACGAAGCTTTGCTTGCTTTATTCCCACCCCACTTAACCTCAAAAGTGCTGTTCTCACCGACAGCTGACTGAAGACGGAGCCAGCACCTCTGGAGCAGCAGCAGCAGCAGCAGCAGCAGCAGCATCAGCGTCAGGGGGAGCATCGGCCCTGCCACCCGCATCCACCCCCTCTTCCTCTTCCAATGCCTCCAACAACCACCTCCATGAGCCCCAAGTCCGACGACCTCGTAGCCTCAGCTCCCCTACTGTCACCCTTTCCACCCCCATGGAGGTGAGAATTGTCCACCTTTACCTGTCCCGCTCCATCATACCCATACCCTTTCCCTATTTTCACTGCCTTAGGACGGCCTATTTCTGTCCTTTTTCTCCTCCAACCTGCACTTTCTTTTCATGCAGTCCAAAGTGACCGCCTAGTGACCTTCAATCTGTCCATCATTTCAGTTTCACTCTTATATCTGTAAGCTCTCCCCCTTTTTAGGTTAACGCTCTCTTGATGCTGCTTTTCTCTCCTTGCCAACGTCATGGTAAAGTAAACCTCATTGTTCGGCTGATCCTTCCTTCTAACCTCTTATTTCCATCTCTCCATTGATGAGGATTTTCCTTCTTCATGCTGCTCTTTCTTTCCTCTCATCAGTGAATAATGAGCCGATGACTGAGCACTATTGCAGTTAATGGATGATTAGTCAAATGAAATCGTCTGGGTTTGTCGTGAACCGTGATCTCTCGGCGCGGTCAGCATTTCACTCGGGTGTGTTTAAAACAAATAATAAGATGAAACCGGCCGTGGTAAATTCAATACGGAAGATTTGGTTAAAGCTGAATGAAGTGGTTCTTCAAACTGATCCCAAATGATTGCTCTAATTCACTAAAACGAATCTGGGGACATTAAAATCAATTATATTGATCTGGGAAGCTAAATGTAATAAAGTACAGGGGCCATTCAAGCAATGAAAAGGCAGCCACAGAAGCAAATAGCAATTCTTTTGTCAGATCTTGTGAGGCATACAATTTTCAATACATTTCTTGCCACCATAAATCTTAAGGAAGAAGCTGCACGTGTCCTTTGTGTGACTGGTTTGTTCACAATATTATACTTTTCATGAAGCCAGTCTCTTACTTATTTGTCAGGTAGTTTAATAATCAGACATCACATGTGGTAAATGTGTTAGCCACATGTCACTCCAGGTCACTTATGCAAATAGGTTTGGACAAACAGTCCTAGAACTATTGCCAAGGCAAGCAAAAATTAGGAGATGCACATTCAGTCCCTGAGCTAAATATTTTTTTTATCCTTAAATTTGAGTTACACGCCATGGCTGCAAATATACCACAAACTAATTAAGACCTGGACGGTCTCTTTTTGACCTTCCACTGCTTTTAATGGCTGCACTTGCTACTACTACCGAGGGAACAGACCTGAAGGGGGTTTAATTAAAGCACGAGTGCGTGTGTGTATTAACGAGGCATTGCGGAAGTGGAAATGCTCACAGCAGAATGTAATTACAACTTAAAAAGGAGGTGGGAGGTCTGTGACTAATTAATGCAGCCTATTCTCCTGTTAAAAGATCAGATCAGTCGGTGATAATTACTGCTAAAAACGTAATGCTAGGTGGGAACGGTCCTTAGTCTGGACAACTTTGCGGGTTACTTTAGAAGCTTATAAGATAGATTTGGAAGGTTTAGGTGTCTGGTATTATTTATTTTTCATGAATTCATTAAGTTTATTATCTCTTGTTAATCACGGGTTTCTGAATTTAACCCATCCTTTCGTACACACAGTAGTGAGAACTTGGAGCAGTGGGCAGCCACCCGTTCATTCCAGTTACCTTACGGTCCCAGATGTGCTTCTCTAACCATTAGCCCACAGTGACTTTTCTCAATATTTTTATTAACAGGTTGATGGAGTATAAAGCACGGCTGTAAATTGGATATCACCCTCTGATAATAACACTCGCTTTAGCGTTGAACTGTGTGATAGACGATGGTGATAAGATTATTTTTTTTTATAGCACAAAATGAAGACACCTCCTGGAAGACTGGTGTCCCTCATTGTTATCGTCTGTCTGTCTGTTATTGCGTTAGTTATCCATATTCAGCTCCAAATGCGTTCACATCTGTCCTCCTCTTCTCCTCTCCTTTTTTTTTTTTTAAACAAACTTTCCGTTCTGCTTCCAGGGAGCCAACAACATCCAGGTGCGGAGGGCTGTGAAGGACACAGTCTCGAATCCGCAGTCTCCCCAGCCGTCCCCTTACAGCTCCCCGAAGTCACAGCACAAGACGCAGCAGAGCTTCCTGCCTCCAGGCTGGGAGATGAGAATAGCCCCAAATGGACGGCCCTTCTTCATCGACCACAACAGCAGAAACACTACCTGGGTGAGCTAAGGACACTGTGGTCACAGGCTGGTCAATTATTTGACATTTGGAGTAGTCTAGTAATAAAAATCTAGGGCAGTGGTTCGTCCTGGTCTTAAAGGATCTTTTAGTGACACCTGGTGGCGGGAAATTCAGCATTACGTTCGGCTCCTTAGACAAACTGAACTTTAAGAAGTTTCTCATTGCTGTATTGAAGAGAGAAATTAATCCTTGAACCAAACAATGACATATTTGGTTTTGGTATTTCTTCTAAATTGTTCTTCTTCTCTTCTCTTCCTGCCGTTTGCTGCCGACAACCAGGAGGATCCCAGATTGAAATATCCAGTCCATATGAGGAATAAGAACTCAATGGAGCCCGGTGACCTTGGTCCTCTTCCTGTGAGTACTGTCACAATTAGACAAACGACTTATTTAACATTTGGCCCGGCACTCATAACAACCTCATAAATCACAACTATTACTTAAGTTGGTTTACTCACAAATATCAATATGTCTGTGTTTTCAAACCACTCTAACAGGATAATCTGTTTACTTAGCTAAAGAGTGTATAAGAAAACCTAACGGATAAAATCGAATGGAAAGTGTAACTGGGATCTGTGATAGAGCCTAATTAGGAGGTGAAGGTGTTATTGTGTATCTGAACTTCCAACAAGTAAACCTAACATAACCGTAGCTCGATGTTTTAATAATCAAAGCTCCGTGGGCTTGTACATCTCTCGGGCTTGTGTGGTGTGTGCATGTGTGTGTGATCTCTCTCTCCCTCTTTCTCTTTTCTCTTCGTTCTGATGGATCTAATGTATGCTACTTCTTCTACACCTGGCCATGTCTGTTTGGCAGCACCTACCAGAGGAGGTTGGTTGGTGCCTCCCTCCCTCTGCCTGCCTACCTACCTGTCTGGTCCAGTCTGGTCTGGTCAAATGCCTGCAGACAGCCTTGCGTTTTTCTTTTGTTTTCCTTTCTCTCTCCTTCTCTCTCTTTTCTCTCTTACAACCGGCATGGATGGATTGTACCTCTCCCTTTCTTTTCAGTATTTTACCCCACTTCCTCTCTCTGTGTGCGTCCTCCCTGCACCACCACTACCACCACCACCACCACTACCCCTTCTGTTAATGATTAACATTTGGAGCTCCCCGTTATTCTCCCGGGACTCCTCCTCAGACTGCTCCACGTCTGTGTAACGGTGTCAGAGTCTGAGGCACAGTTAGACGAGCGGTGGAACAAGGCGAGAAGCCGTAGACAACTTTTGGAGACAGAAGGAGAGCGAACATAAAGGACTGATGGAGGAAATGGGGTGAATAAAGGGCAGAAAGGGATTGAAATAAGGAGGGAGGTTTCAAAAGAATCAAAAGGAGCCATACATGTATGTCAGAGGAAGGAACTGGCTGTAAGCTGCATGCTGCTTTTCAGTCTCCACTCATGCAGCTGCAGCATACTTAGAAACTATATACGGTACATGCTGTAGCTACACCCTGTTTGATAAATTGTCAGACTCTGTTCCTTTCCCCACCCCGTTCCTCTCGATCGACGGCAATTATTTATTTTTATTTTTTTATTGCTTGGTTGCTGGTGCCAAACGAGTGTGTGTGTGTGTGTTTGTGTGTGTGTGTGGCCTGTGACACTGTCCTGATTGGTCACTGTGTCACTGTGTGGTATACCGGTTTGAACTAGTAGTGGTGATTAACCTTCATGTCGTGGTCGTATCCCTGCCTGGCTGATGTTTTATCAGACCTGACTCAAATAAAAAAAAAAATATAATAAAATAAATAAATCCTTTCATTTCCTTTGTGGTGTTTGATTGAGCTTGAGTCGCCTGCGATGCTGGGATGTCAGTGTTTGGACCATTTAATTGGTCATTCAAGTTCAATTAAACACAAAAAAAAAAGTTAAAATAAATGGATGGATTTAAATTACTATTTGAGCACGGCCTGTTTAGCGGCGCTCTCAAGCGGCTCCCTCACCCTTCTTCTCTTTTGTTTCTTTTTCAGCCTGGATGGGAAGAAAGAGTTCACACAGACGGACGCACCTTCTACATCGACCACAGTAAGACGACTTTCTGTCTCTTCCGTGCTTGTTTTTGGTGATTACACTGCTTTTCCCACTACATAGTTCATTCTCTCTGGTCCAAATCACTTGGGAGAGTTGTAAACTTGGATTGTTTCCCACCCTTGGTCAAATGTACGAACTCAGCTTATTGGACAGATGTGTCTGTAGTGGGAGCAAGAAATTAAATACAGGAATATTTCTATGAGAGCAACCTTTAAGACGGCGCAACCACTCAGTTTCAGCATAAGCTTGATAATTATGAGTATATATCATATATATAGTAAGAGTAATGAGATAACAAACTGAGACCGATAATAACAGAAACAGCATAAATGGATTTTAGTACCTTTTTCTTTATGGAGGTGTATTTAAAATCATCTTTTTTGATGGATTTTACTACCCCTGCAACTGGTAGTTATTCGATTAATGTGTGAATTTATTTGATTATCTGTTCGTGAAAGCTTCATATAAGCTGAAAAAATGCCTCAGACTTTAAGCATTAAAGAAGACGTCTTGACAATACTTGTTTTGTTTGACATTTATCCAACTTAAAAGAGCCGGAAATGATATTTCACTGTGCTTTTTCCATCCAGACACAAAGAATACGCAGTGGGAGGACCCTCGCCTACAGAGCCCAGCTATCACAGGACCTGTAAGTATTTTCCTCTTATTGCCCCACTTGTTCAGAGAGCCACAGCGGTGTGGCTACATGGAAACAACAGCTCTTTCCTTTGACATAGTAGTTGTGTCTGTCACTAGCCTCAGTGCGGCCAAGATAAATCACTTTGTCACTATGTACCACTTCAGATTTTGCTCTCTCTTCATTGTCAGCTCACCGCCCCATGTTAAACTCTGTGTACGTTTCTGTGTTTTAATAAGCCCAATATTTATAGACTGATCGGGTTTTGACTATTTCTAGTTTTTGACTCCTGTGTGTTTTTGTCTCGTCTCTGCAGGCTGTTCCCTACTCCAGAGAGTTCAAGCAGAAATATGACTACTTCAGGAAGAAGTTAAAGAAGCCGGTAAGAAGTCATTTTTTTGTTCCGAGTCTCCAATTTCTTGCTGGGGAACTTTTGAAAAACGATTCCAGAGCTTAATGCACGAGAAAGCAGTCTAATTTCTGTTTTGATTGCTTACATCTGCTCGCTGTCCTGACACTGCGTGACTGAGTCTAATGTCTTGGCAATTGTTTGCATTTCTTTCTAATTAAGGCTTATTGCAGTAGGTACAAAATTGCAAATTACTGTTAGTTATTTTTTTTTTTAATGCTGGAATTTAATCTTGGGTGAACAATAACAACAGCAACTGTAATAAGATCGATTGTTGCACTGATTTTTGGCTTAAACGGAGCATTCAGTCTTGTGCTACGCCCTGTTTATCAACTTTAAAGCTACATCTGTTTCTCAAATAGATGTTTCTGCAAGTTGCAATCTGAATTTAGTAATAATCTTGTCTAAATCTATTTGTTGTCTTTGTATTTAGGTCAAGCTTGAACAAATAAAATTCCATTTAATTTGGTCTATATCGTGCAGATAAATCACTTTACTTTGTGAACCTTTTCCAGGCTGACATCCCCAACCGTTTCGAGATGAAGCTTCACAGGAACAACATCTTTGAAGAGTCGTACCGTCGGATCATGTCCCTAAAGAGGCCAGATGTTCTGAAGGCACGGCTATGGATCGAGTTTGAATCAGAGAAGGGATTGGACTACGGCGGTGTGGCCAGAGAGTGGTTCTTCCTCTTGTCCAAGGAGATGTTCAATCCTTACTATGGCCTGTTTGAATACTCAGCCACGTGAGTTAACCTCTCTGCATTTGTGCGTGCTTGCTTTAAATATACAGAAGTTGCCCTTTGACAAAAGAAGAGAAGTTTAAACCCTTGAGACATTTAACAGGATGTCACACTGAATACGGGACATTGTGTTACGCAAAGCCGGAGTAGTAAAGGGACCGTTCTTTGTATTTTGGGCCATGGAAACATCCGTCTCTCCTCACATGACATTTTCAACAGGTGTATTAACTGGTAGCGCTGTCGTGTTGTTTTCCCCGTGAGACTTTCAAAGTTTCCTTTCACTTTGATTAACTTTTCCTCATATTCAAAAAGCCATCCTGAAGCAAATGTTTCCCGCATAGTGGACACGTCAGCATAACAATAGTGTCACATGCTTTGTTCATATTCTTGGCACCGCTATCATTATACAGTGACTCATTTCTGTCTCTCATCTGTGCCAAGGAAATTAACACTTAATGAAAAATGCGAGTGTGATTAAAACGTCAAACGTTTGAAATGAAAATCCGTTGTAATGATGAATTTTTGGCATTAAGAACTGAGCATATTTAGTCAAGAGGGTGGAACTGCTGAAGAGCGTAACATAACAAATGCCAAGTTACCAGCAAACAATAGAGCTAGGCAAAAATGACTTGCTGTAATATATTTGCAAACGACTCCTTAGAGGGTCTTTTAGGTCAGCTGCTGAACAAGAACTTTTGTAGGCTACCATGGTGATAACTGATAACACACATTAATAGGGCTAGTAACCTCTGAGATGCTCTTAGTAGCTACTGTTCTCTGAACACTTAGCAATATGTGGATACAAGTGTGTACTGTATGTGGCAAAGTAAGTATTTTTGTAATTTATTCAAGCATATTAGGTCACTAAAGTACTGTACATGTGTACTTGCAGTCACCACATGATGAAATGAAACCGAACCATGAACCGTAACTAATTTAACACAAACTGTTGTCTTAACGCCAACATAACAGCACAACAGTGTGTGTAATATGTCATGGAGCGGTCCGCTTACTTTCCCTCATCAACAAACAGGTTCAGTTAGATTTCAATTCAACCAAATCTTGACTGGTACACATTTTTTGGGGGGGCTTCCCTGGATTGGCTTTGCTATGGTGGTCAATGCATGTATTGATCATCTATCAAGACTCAAAGAGTTGCTTTTTTTTAACTGAGGTTGTATGGGTCTATCTGTAGTCGCTGTATTATCTGCAGTAGATAGTGGTAAATAGAAACCCCCTAGTTTGGAGAGCCAGATAAGTAGAGGTCAGCAGCAAAGCATATCTTAACCACCCAAGGTCGACTTAAGTGTTCACTTTATTTAGGAGATTCTCACTGCCATTATATTGGCGGTACCGTCTGATCTATGCTTTTGTCATGTGTCCATCCAGGGACAACTACACTCTCCAAATCAATCCCAACTCTGGCCTGTGCAATGAGGATCACCTCTCCTATTTCAAGTTCATCGGACGTGTAGCAGGAATGGCCGTGTTTCATGGAAAACTACTGGATGGTAAGCTGCTCGATGCTGGATGCACTCTTTATATTAAAACCAAAACTAGAAAAATGTCTTTCTGGTATTAACAACACAGATGCCACTACAAGTTTTCTTCTATTTTGCTAGGTTTTTTCATCCGGCCGTTCTACAAGATGATGCTGGGAAAACAGATTTCTCTTAAAGACATGGAGTCTGTGGTAAGATCTCACTCTTACTAAATAATTAAATGACTAACTGTACAGTTCTGCCTCTAGTCTTGACACCTTTTAACATAATTCTCTGTCAACAATTGTCAGCAAAGATCACATTGTTAATTGTTTGATTGGAATGATTCTGCGTCCACTAAGTTTTTACAAAACTGATAATGAAACCTTAAAAATGTGCAAATATGTGTTTAATTTTCTCTCCGTCTAATGTCCCTGCAGGACAGTGAATACTACAACTCTCTAAAGTGGATTCTGGAGAACGATCCCACTGAGCTGGATTTGAGGTTTTGTATTGACGAGGACAACTTTGGACAGGTGTGCACACTTCAAAGTCACTTACGATGATTTAAATTCTCAGTTTTGACTGCAGTGAAGTAATTAGTGTACTCTGACCGTTCCTTCTCAGACGTACCAGGTCGACCTGAAGCCCAGCGGCTCCGACATGGTGGTCACTAATGAGAACAAGAAAGAATACATAGAGTAAGACCTATAAATTATGCAGTTTTCTTTCATAATTTAACTGTATAAATGTTTAAACAAGCATAAATATACATAATAAAGTATGTAATTATAACTACCTTCTCTTATCCAGCCTGGTCATCCAGTGGAGGTTTGTCAACCGGGTCCAGAAGCAGATGAACGCCTTCCTGGAGGTATTTACCTGCAGTACTACCGTTTCCACTTGGGGGCATTGTGGCCCTTTAGTATAAGACTCTTCTAACCTCTGTGTTTATCTCTTTATTGACCATGCTTTTAAAACTTAATATTTTCAATGTTGAGTTGCTTGGATTGTCCTTTCATAAGCTGTTTGTTCTCATAATTTCTTTCGTTTAATTTCAGGGCTTCACTGAACTCATTCAAATAGATCTGATCAAGATCTTTGATGAAAATGAACTGGAGGTACGGACACAACACTGATCTGCAGCAACTTTTAAATGTTTTTAAAGGAAAATACAAAAACTATACAATAACATATGACCTCTTCTGCAAATATTTGTGTTTTTTTTAACATTAAATTTAGATTTGTCAGTATTTTATTAACCAGTCAATTAATCCGGAACATAATTGACGCAGTAATTCAACATGAAAACATTTTTAAGTTGGAGTGAAAATAATAGTTGCATTTAATTGTAGTGTTTAATGTACGATATGCTGTTTGAGATGAAATGTGGCACTGGCTGAAATGCTTTCTTTCTCTTTACCCTTCCCCCTCTGCCTGTGCGTAGCTGCTCATGTGTGGTCTGGGTGACGTTGACGTCAATGACTGGAGACAACACACTGTTTACAAGAACGGCTACTGTCCCAACCATCCTGTTATACAGTGGTTCTGGAAGGTACGTCTATAACATATCTACGTACGGACTACGTGTAACAAAGAAATGCGACCTACAGTATTAGTCGTGGTAGCTGAATATTTTATAACGAAAGCCGGTTCCAGTCATCTTTCCCGTCCATCCGACCTGCAACCGGTTTACTGGCCTCGCTTTTGAAGATCAAAGTCTGTTTGGAAGAACAAGCTTGTTTGCTCTGATGAAAGAGCCTAAAGTTGTACCTCGCCTGGTTATCATCTGTCTTGACTTGAGCGTTAACACACTCGCACACATCAAATACACTCAAACACACACATATCTGGGCATGTGTACACAGCTACACTCACAAAAAGCAGTGTCGTGTCATCTGATTCAACGTGTTGCTCAAGCTGCCTGTTTGAATTCTTGCTGCCACTTGTTTTGGGGGATTTTATATATCTGACACATTGCCATAGTTTCATACCTAGAGCTTAACCATCCCAAATAAATGTAGTTAAAACTTTATCTGTCCTATGCCCTAGACCCAAGTCCCAGTGCTCAAACCTTTTGGATATCTGTTAGAAAATGAAGACTAAATATGTCCTCACATTCACAGTTTAAAACTTAGTCCTCACAAAGATAGCCAAACAAGTACACACACACACGCACACACACAGGCTAGATTGGCTATTTTCTCTGTTGGGAGTAGAGATTATGTGAAAGTAACAAATTTAAATTGTGTTTTTAGGCTTTTGACTTAAAGAATTTGTTAATAAGTGACTTTACTTTCCCCTCTCTTCAGGTTGTCCTGTTGATGGATGCTGAAAAGAGAATCCGACTCCTCCAGTTTGTTACGGGAACGTCACGAGTGCCCATGAACGGCTTTGCCGAGCTTTACGGTACGTGACCTCAACAGATTACTTCAAGTTTCCTTTACTTCCTTCTTACAAACCACACGATCACGAACAGTGACTGAATCTTCTGTCTTGCTCTAGTGGTTGAATTTGCCCTCTGAAGTAAGCATGTCTACGTCATCTCAACAATGCTAACTTAATTACGTTTTTTTCCTTTGTGGCAGGTTCTAATGGTCCTCAGCTGTTCACAATCGAGCAGTGGGGAACACCAGAGAAGTTGCCAAGAGCTCACACATGGTATGTCACTGCTGCACAAACACACACACACACACAAGCACACACACTGAACAAGACTGAGAGGCAACAGCCATGCTAGCATGTGATGCTTAACTACATGCTAACGTCAGCATGCTAACAT
The DNA here is from genome assembly GCF_963514085.1 of Chelon labrosus. NCBI lineage: Eukaryota > Metazoa > Chordata > Actinopteri > Mugiliformes > Mugilidae > Chelon > Chelon labrosus. The sequence continues at coordinate 15,790,382 of NC_140355.1, forward strand.
GCTTACAGTTTCTGCATCTACATAGATACTAGTATTCCACTTATAATCACAATAACAACCCAATCGGAATAAAAATGTCTCCTGTAACCACCTCAATAGGAGCAGACTGACCTGGTTGGAAGGAATTTTCAATCAGATTAGGAGAGGTGGTGTTAACGTTTGCTAACTTTGTGCATGTTTGTCCACGTGGAGTTAAACATTATGTGAGATGCCAAGTTTCTAGGAGGGACGTAAACAAGAAGGGTTGCAAAACGACGAGTTGTCCATCTTGGTCATCGTCATTCTATTGAATTAATTCAGTATTAAATCATCCATAAAATTGGGGAAAATCTACTTTTCTGTCCAGATTGGGTTCTCCACAGTGGCCAGAACCACTTTGCGCACATTAAATCCATACTATTCTGATTCGTGACCGTTAAGTTGACAATTTTAATCAGAAATATTTGAATTGGGTTGAAGAAATATTGACCAGGTTAGTTTTGCTTGTGTTGAATATACCGGACCAGTTAAAGAGGTCTCCTACTGATGGTGTTAAAAGCATCACAGTTCAACCTGAGAGGGAGGTGAATTTTTGCTGAATATTTGTACCAAATTTTGTGCTAATCTTTGTAGAAAAAAGATAGAAAGATATTTTACTGGAAAGGTGATCTTCATCTTCAGGAGGTTTTTGTGAAAAAGTAAAAGTGGACTGACTGACCAACATGTAACACACTGACATGTGCAAAGCCAATACACGACAATGAAGTGATTTTAAGTGTACTTTTGCCTTTTCGATAATTTGTTAATTTCTTTCTTTCCAGTTTCAACCGCTTGGATCTGCCCACCTACGAATCGTTTGAGGATCTGAGGGAGAAGCTCCTCATGGCCGTGGAGAACGCACAGGGCTTCGAGGGAGTCGACTAAAGCGGCGTCTGACCGACTGCGTCCAACCACCCGACACTAAAACAAAAAGCCACAGGGACGTCAAACCAGCTGCCGTAGCAGTTCTGTGCAAGCATGTTGTACTGTAACGCCTGACCGTGAGCCACCTCTACAACACGGTGGTCTGAGACTGTACAGCGACTCGTCGAGCCAATATGCCTACGTCTTTATATCTTTTCCGTGTGGGTAGGTCCCTCCTTCAAGGTGCTGGGGGATGAAAGGGAGCGTTGCACTGTTTGAATGCTGAAATCTATTATCTACAGGCATGAGCAATGAATGACAGGAGCTGGCCCCTGATCCACTCTTTCTTTCCCCCGTCTCCCCTCGTCCTGTAAAAATCTACAGTGCTGGAAAACACCAATGCATTTCAATAGCTCCTCGATATACACTATAGCACAGTATTCGAGCACCCTTCACCGGAAGGGTCCTTAGCATGGCCTTAATCTGGCACCTACATGCACTACTTCTCTAAGAAACTGCAATGGCACTACGATCACAACTCTCTCAAATCCTTAGACCAACACCAGATTACCTTAGGAATTCTAGCCAATCACATTTCAGGAAGTCGGCCACACCCCTCCTTAGAGCCTCGTGTGATCAGATTAACCACCGCCGCTGCAGCCTTTTGTAGAATACAGTTTCTTTTTTAGCTACTGGTAAGGATTCAAGAAGTGGGGGGGGGATGGAATAATCCCCACAGACGATTTTTTTAATAGTTTTTTTTTTGTCTTCATGGAACATTTTCTTTTAATCATTGGTATAACTCTTGCAGGAAAGTACTCAGTGTATTTGTACTGATGAACAATGTCCTTTACTACTTTAGCAACTATATATGACATGGTGTGTGAAGTGCAAATTTGGCTAGTCTGGGAAAAATGATAAATCATTTGTTACAGTGATAGCAAATGTGTTGGAATAAAATGTTTTTTTTTTTTTTAATTGTAGTGAAAACAGCATGAAACTGTACCTTGTGTTTGCTTTGACTACATATTCATTTGTAATCGAGGTCGGGGGTGGGGGGGGGAAAGGAAAAAAACCCGGGGGTTAGTTTCTCTGAGACGTCATGATTATATTAATATCCTCATGCCTGTTGCTGTTCATAATGCTGTAAAATGTTCTCGGATGAAAAGAAAAAAACATTTTAAGTTCTTTCATGGTATATAAATATATGTATGTATTACATTTAACAGAAGTATTACTGATCAACGACACTAAGATGAAGCTGTGTGTGTGTGTGTGTGTGTGTGTGTGTGCGTGCGTGTGTGTGCGGGTGTTTGAGAGAAAAGCTGTGATTGCCACTGAATATAAAACAGCACGTTTCTTACAAAGGACAAATTTGTGTTTTCTTTTTTATGTTCTTTCTCCTTTTTCTAACACCATTGAACCTAAAGGGCACTTTATAGATCACTCTGAGGTCATGTCGCCTGTTGTTATGTCCCGTCATTTACTTGAATGTGATTCTTTTTTCTTTTTTTTTTCATTCAGAGCACTTACCTGGTGCAATATTAATAGTCTGTAAATCTGCTGCTAAGGTAGAAACACGTGAAGCTGAGACTTCACACCCTTTAGTGTTGTCTGTTTTTATCTTTTCTCTGTTCGTTTGTTTATTCCCTCCCTTATGTTTCTTCCCTCCCACCACTCAAACTGACTTGGTGCAGATTAGTAATTTTTTTTTTTTTTTTTTTTTTTAGTGGGCTTTCCTTTTTTAATAATTGAGGGGAAAAAAATATCATTTTTGTTAAAAGGTTCCACCAGTTTCTGCAACTCTCCGTGGTTCATTAAACTCCAGTCAAATAAAATTGAAACTTCTCAGACGGCGTTGTTCAAATTCATTGCGCCCAGACTTCTGTCGCCTTCCCTCGCATGGGATGTCGAACCAGAGTTTTACCTGAACGCTGACGAACTCTACTCAAGATTGCTCATTGCTCTAGCATTTACTTGCTGAATTGGTGTCTTTTGTTGCAGATAAACCTACTCTACAGAATAGGAAATCCCTATTAAGCTGTTATATTGTTAAAATGCTGCATAATTAAATGAAGTTCTGCACAGGTCAGGGCACCTTCACAAGTGGCTAAGGGAATAAGTTGCATCTATAATTGTAAGTAATGTTAAATTCTAATAGACTACTCTGATGGAGGCCATTATGTGTCATGCATACTATAAATAATTATACTTGACGGCTATGTGTGCTTATAACGTCGTTATACAGACTTCACCTAAATTTATTTTTCTCCGTTGTTCATATTAAATATTACAGAAAATCCTCGGATGGCTCTTTGAGGTTAGCGGTTCATTTTGGTTTTACTTGCATCAGCTTATTTCTTTCACAGTTGTAGGGACGCGTCTTCTAAGGACCACATTTAGAGTAGATTCTTTAAATCTGGCCCACCTCCGCGCAGCTTCCATCCACATGCATCTTTCAGAGTATAATTGAGTCTGCGGTGGACAAACGGATGAGGTTTACAACTCTCCGCGTCTCTCTTTCTGGTTTGTCTGTGTCTGTCCACGCGGTGTGGTGGTGAAGGGACCCCAGTTCATTCACACAAGCAATCTCAAGAGTTATCAGCTCCAAGGACGTGCAAATAAAAGCCAGTCCCGGGACATTTTATCAAGCCCGTCCTACCCTCGATCTGGTCACAAACAAACCCGAGAGCCAACTCATCTCTGGATTCACCTTCTAAAATATTCCACCCTCTCAAAATAAATAAATAAAAATACGGGACTGCTCTTGTAAAAATGAATCTTAAGAGTTCAGTTTGTTTTAGTTTGTCAGTCTAGCACAGGCCTTTGTTTGGTGTTACGTCACAGCTGTGTCCCCAATGCAAGGCTGACGTGAGTAGAAAGTGGATGAGAGTAACTTGACACGAAATATAGTTCAATTAAATCAAATAAAATGAGCCTTAGCAGAGTTTCGGCGAGAAAGAAATGCTTTAAAAGCTCCGACCTATAGGTCTCAGTGCTTCTTAGAGATGACTGAATATTGTGGTTTGAACGAATGTTTTTCTCCTTATTTAAACAGCCTCAACACGTGATTGACACTGTGACATAACTTCTAACTCTCTCACTGTAAGTTGCAAATATAAGGCAAAAATTCAAAGGAAAAATGTGTAAATGTGAAAAAATGTCCCTCTTGATTACTTTAAACATTTCACCTTTACTGTAGCTTGTAGTATTTCCAGGATTTAACTGAACTTTAAGAGCATTATCTAAGATTTTGGGTCTTGAGTGATATGGTTGTCGACAAAAGGACAAAAACAGTACGCTAATTATAATAAATTGCACTAATGCAGTGAAATTAAGGCAATCAAAGCTGCTAAATTCTTATTCTTGCATATTCACACACAAAAATACAATTTTAAGACCACTTTTCAACATCTCCACCAAACTGCATGCATTAATACTTAATAATATATTCATATAGTCACAGTGACTTTCAGTGTATCAAGGCCCCGAGCGGGGCAGGTTTCTTTTTTCTTTTTTTTTTTTTTTTCTGGTCTCCCCCTCCTCCACCCTTCACCCTCTACCTCTGGTCAGGGTCGATCAATACTTCCCCCGTAGCTTATCACTAATGTGCAACTGGCTGTTTGTCCAAACTCTGCTCTGTCTACATAAAGACTTGGACGGGACGGCACCAAGCCCAAATGCAACGCTGATCACCTCGTGAGCGTGCGGCTGCCGGATTCATCACTGGACTTAAACTGGCACTAAAAAAAGACAAAATAATATAATAATGGTCTGAGGAGGAAGGAGCGGACGAGAGAGTGCGGCGGCGGGAAGGCAGAGGGGAATGAATGAAGCTGGAAAGAACTCAGAAACTCCAGGTGAGTTGGTATCATCCTCCGACTTATATTTAATAAAATTACAACAGAGTTTAAAAAGTGAGTAATTAATGAACTGTGTTGAATTAGGCATTACATTTTTAGCTCATAAGATCCGAAGCACCAAGAACTAATGAAAATGCATCCGAGCTTGTGTAACATGTACGTAACAAGCAGCTTTAATTTTTACATTACATTTTACAAAACTTGAGGCAGAACTGTTGGTTGCAGGTCACACATTTTTCCACACAATCATTCACACAAACATGTGCACACAGCTGCAGTCGTCCCCACAGTCGGTAGAAAAAAAAATGTCCGGACTTTGGACACCTTGGATAAGCCTCGAATATTTACTCTGTGCCTCTTTTTTTCCGTGGTTATCTCTCTTTTTTTTTCTTCATTTAATCGAAACATAAACTGCATAAAGTGCTTTTGTTTTTCGTGGCTTAACAATAAATCCTTTCTGATTTTTTCTTCAGGTTCGTCCAGCCGCCGGTTTGCTCTGCCTGCACGCCTTGTACAGCAACCCTAGTCCTCCAGAGCTGTGGAGTGTGACAATGGTGTTTGTTTCCTGTGTATCAAACGCCATTATCACACTAAATAGCTACAGTGTGAAAAGGACCTCAGTGTACTCCATCGCTTCCTGGTTTCGTGTCCCCAGCTGTTTGAAATCTTCTCCTCTCTCGCGCCATGAAGAGCGAACACGTGGCGGCGCGTGTCACGTGGCGGGCGATGGCGCGGGACACATTACACCGGTGCGCAAGAGGACGGGGGATGGAAATAGACATGTTGTTGAATGTTGAGTGTGACCCACTTACTTTTTGCGTTCGAGGCGCTAATTTGCTGCCGGAGACCTTCGCATGTGAGTAGAGACAAAAACAGGTTTTGTTTTCTTTGCGCGTGCCGTTAATAAAGAGTGCTGGTGTCTGTCTGTCGCTGTAGAGTGGATGTTCACACATGTCGGCCGCTGCCGAGAATTAAACAACTTGTGGTGTTTGCATGTCATAAATGTCCTTAATCATGAGGTAAACACAGGCGGTCGGTGTGTCGCTGTGTGTGGCTACCTCTTTAGCGGCAAAGATCTGAAGTGCGCGTTCGCACTAGGCGCCAGGTTGCACGCCATGTCAGCAATTTGGGTCAGAGACAGTAGGACAAAGGAGCTTATCGGCTATGGAGACAATTTGAGATAGCTGCAATGCTACTGAGATCATGTCTCAATTTGATGTCAGGTTAAGACGATTCACTTTCATGTGCCTTTCACTTTGCGTACAGTGAATATGGATCGCTAGAAGACTGTTAAACCAGAGTAGATCCTTGAAGCGGTGCCAGAAATCAGTGTAACAGACATAAATGCTCAGAGCATATCGTTACAAATCAAGAACACGTTCAAAAGCAGACTTTAAATGAGCTTTATGCGTACAAATGAACTTTGTGTTATACGTCCAGAATATAAACATAGCAGCAAATTAAACGATGTAACGCTGAGCTGGATATATGTTCATGAGATACCTTTGCACCCAAAAAGCACCCACTCACACGAGCTACCTCGAAGGCATTCCCTCTAATCGGTCGATTAAAAAGTCCATTAATTTAATGGACGGATGTTTTGAAAGCGCCACAGAAGTAGAAAAGAAAACGCCTGTAGAGAAAAATCAATCAATCAATCAATCAGTCAGTCTAAGACGTCACGGTTCATCGCTGTTGATCATCACTCTCTCCTTAAAAATAGTCCCAGTTTCCGCTGGCGAAATAAAAACGATAAATACAAAAGCTCCCCGCTGAAAGAATAAATGTTCAACATGGGACAAAGAAAAGGTCAAATAACGTCTCCTGCTTATGTAACAGTAAAGTCCAAAAGTGTCTTTGACGATCAGGCCCGCTGCAAACTAAATCTAAATGGACACTTGTCTTCTAATTCCCCTCGGCATCCAAAGAAAGTGAAGCCAATCACCCAATCAATTAATTAATAATGAAACCCACTGTCCAGGATCCTCCTCCTATTATGTCTTGCCCTTCACCGTTGGCCCAAATGTTTTCTTCTTGGGTGCACCGGAAGGCTGGGGTTTGGGTTTGGGCGCGGATGCCGCCTTTTTGGGTTTGGGCTGCAGGGATTTGAGGCCGAGGATCTCGCAGTACGTGTTGCACTGATGCAAAGCTTTGAACTGGTCGATGAAGGACGTGGCGCAGTTTCCTTTGAATCCCTTGTATCTGCAAAGAAATAAATATCCAACACATCATCTAGTGTGAATCCACTAATTTGCATCTTTTTTTCTGTGTGTCTTTTTTTTTCGGTCTCAAAAAATACTCACCCTTTCTTACAGGTGGCTATTCCCACATCAGTAAGCCTCATGCCCACTCCTAAAAGCAAACTATATTTAGTAATCTAGGCTGTAATTTAAACACGCTAATCTACAGGTGAAAATACCAACCTTGCATGTCAGTGACCAGCAGGTTCCCCTCGGTCCTGTGGTAGACCCAGTGCTGGAAGGCGCAGCATTTCTGTCCTGCCTCCGAGTCGCGTCTCATCAGGTTGATCTCCTTGCCGTCCTTCACCGAATACTTGACAAAGTCTCCGATGAGCTCCTCTTCCAGCGTGGCGTAGGGGATGTCATTGGACGGACGGTGAACCAGGTAGATGGGGATTATCCTGGTGGAGGCGTGAAATAATAAGAATATTAATCATTTAATATGACAAACTAGTGTCAACTCAAATATTATGAATGCACGAGCTTATGAGTTTGTCAATGACTCACTCTGGGATGTCTCCGAAGGCTTCGACAGACTGGGCTGCAGCAGTGTATTCTTTGATGTACTCTCTTGCTGTGTTCTGGACCTGACACTCCTGCAGGACAAAAGAAAGAGAACTAGAGGTCTTACTTTTTGTATGATAGCTTCTCTACACATGAAATGGAGGCATCTACAGGAATCTAGTGCAGATTTTATAGAAGACAGCTCATAAAAACCTTTATTAAACCTTATTTAAGCATCACTATGTTTCCCTTTATTCTTTTTGTAGGTCATAGAGGAACCCAAGTGCCACATTTTCTTATTCATTAAAGAAAAATGCTATTTTGTTCTTTTCTCAGTATGCGCATTTCACGTATTTATAGTTAGTTACTCTATCTTGGTGCAGTCTTTAAATATTTTTGTACCCTTAATATATTTACTCACATAGTTCTCTCTTAACTTAGTCAAAATGCATGCACGTAAATGTATATTAACTAAATAATGCCACATTTAAAGATATATCTGCATTAATGCAGATAATAAACACAGATATTTTAAATTCTGCCTGTTGTGTCTTTCCATGACTGCCACAGACTTAAAAATGAATGACTCTGAATGAGAAACTTCAGTGTCAGGAACAACATATTGTCCTCAGCCTCATGGATTCATTAAATAATTACACTGTCAAGACTTATACCTCAGTTATATCTCAATCTATGTCAGACTACTGGGCCTATCCACATACCTCTACAGCCAAGGTGAAGTTCTTCTGAACGAGCTCGTCGTTGTTCTTGGTCCCGTAGCTGATCGAGTTGTGCACCTTGAGCACGCAGGAGTGTCCCGGCAGCAGCAGGGGTATCTGACCCGCCTGCAGCTTGGTCCTGAAAGCCCGCCGGTGCATCCCTTCCCCGAAGTGGACCTTTTCGGTGACGATGCTGACGGGGTGGTTCTCGCCAAAGTACTGATCCGTCAGGAAGTTGTCTTTGAACATCAAGCTGGAGCAGCGGACGTCCTCCTCTTCGCTGCTCACCTCCACCGGGACAGCTGGGGAAAAAAGAAAAAGAACAGATGTGCTATTTAGCTTCTACTTTTATAGCTCAGCTGTGTAAAGTAATAAAAGTGTGTTCCTAGAAAGCAACTCACATAAAACTGTCTTTGGAGATGGAGGGATGACAATCTCACTGAGAACTGTGAACACAAAGAAGATATGGTTTTAAATCAGCAGTCCAGTTTGTCTCTCTCTCTCTTTCTCTCTTAAAAATATATATAATAGTTTTACCTTCGTATGTGAGCAGGTAGTCCAGGGTAACGGACCCATGTGAGCTACTGAGCCGACACTGGTACTTGCCCAGGTGCTTGTTAGAAGCGTTGTTGATGGTCAGTGACACTCTGCTCTCGTCCCCTGCACTTCAGAGAAAGGTAAAGCGTCACGAAACTAAAATCTGCTCATCGCAGCCGTCAGACCTGGAGATACACAAACCTCAGCTATGTGTGTCACAATAGTTCAAGAATATCAAAAATATCAGAAAACCAGAAATGAATGACTTAAAATTTCAAAACAATGACACGGTATCTTGAAATAATACAAATAAGTAAGTCAAAGATTGAATATCTTAAAATCCTGACATGTGCATCACTTGATGAGACATATTGAATCATTACCTTCAGAAACTATATCCTTATTTTGCAAGAAGGGTAGCAATAAACTGAGGGTTGCACAACAGCAGCTGCTGAAGCCGGTGAGAAAAAAAGTAAAAGGTCAAACTATACTTTAACCCTGCAAAGCGCTGCATGACAGATTTCACTTTCCTCCTACTCTTCTGATGTTTAATTCTGCATATTACCGCCCGCTAACTTTCCAGGGTAATGTAGACTAAATGCAGGTGCATGTAGTTGCCAGACTGAATACCTTCTCTTGATCTCAGACAGGACCGTGCCGTCTCTGCTCCAGGTCACGGTGTAGTCGGAAAAGACGGCAGCGAACTGGCACCACAGGCACAGACTCTGGGGGTCTCCGCTCACCGAGGCTGCCTGGATGGGCTGCACCACCTTGGGGTCTGCAGAAATGATCGTGTACTTTTATTATTAAGGTGTCTGTTCACATGCTATGACGAAGGAGAACAGAGCTGCGTCGCCTCACCTTCTTTGGGTGGGATTTTCTGTTTGACCACGTCGCTGTACGCCTTCTTGCGAGTCCCTCCGACGTCGGCCTTCAGCTCGCTTCCCTTTGCTTTGGCCGAGACGTCTGACTTTGGTAGTTTAGCCTCCAAAACGCTGACAAGCTTCCCAAACTTATCGTCTGACAGGCGGCGCCTTTTAACTACGTCGTCATTCAGAGGAGATTTGAAGCTGTTCGGCACGCGGTCTTTGTGATCTGTGTGGTGCGGAGGTTGCTCCCCTTGGGATGTTTTAACCTCTGATTGCTGGGACTTTTTCTCAGTCTCCTCTGATTGGTCACCGCCCTTCTGAGGTTTCCCGGCTTTAGCGCCCAGCTTGGCCTCGAACATATCAATCCTTCCTTTCGCAGTCTTGGGTTTTGCTCCGTTCTCCGCTTCATGCTCGCCCGCGCCGATCACTGATGCCGCGCTCTGACCGTGCTTCTTTTTCTTTTTGCCGTGCGGCTTGCCAGCGCTCTTCTCAGCCGCCACAACGGTCTCAATCACCAATTTAGCCTCCTTGGCCTCATGCCCAGCTGGCGTGTTCTCAGCGGTGTGATTTTCTCCTGCAGCAGGATGGGTTTCTTGGCCAATGCATGTCGGCTGCGTGGTGACATGGTTGCATACGCTCTCCTGTTTTTTGGAAGCCTGTGCACCGTGATGATGACCGGAAGATTTATCCTTTTTGGAGCGAGTTTTGTGAGGCATCTTTTCGGATTGTGCAGCTGTGACGATGGGTTTTGGAGCCCTGGAAAGAAACGGGTCATTTAAATCTAAAGTGACGTATGCGACCCGCTTCTCCTCTGAGATGACGAAATGATCTGCAGGGAAAAAAGTTATGCTTTGTAGGTCTCTAGTGAGGTCATTAATCTCCTCAATTACTGTTTTCCTCGCAGTGTAAAAACACTCGGCTGTGTCACTAGGGCACGAGTCCGGTGGAGATTTCACAGCGGTGTTTGTTGTGTTCTGCTTTTCATGAATCAACTGCTCATCGCCCTCCGGAGATGGTTTGGCAGTAATTCCATCCTGGGTTGGCGAGAGGTCGCAGCGTTGTATGCGATCACAAGCGGTGAGCTCTCTGTTGTCATTGAAAGACCTTCGAAAGGCGCGAGTCTGATCGACTTCCAAGCGGTTGTTTGTCCGGCAGACAACGGAGGAGCCGATGCCGAGGGGAGCTAAGGGCATAATAAACTTTGGACTCTCCAACTGTGGCCCCACCTGACGTGCTTCATCGAGGTCTGTTAAAGTGTCAGACGGCGCGTGCGTGTCGATATGCAGGCCCGGTTGCGTGTCCGCCCCTGGCACATTTGTCAGAGTTTGTGTTGTGAGGAAATTTGTTGTCGATTCAGGACCATCCGCAGAAGGCTCTAAACATCTCTGTTCAGTTTCCTGCACGGCGGCCTCGAAGCCCAGCTGCTGGATGCTGCGTTCATCAGTCACTTTAAAGAGTCCATCTCCAATGGGCTGTTAATAAAAACGGACAGACAACAATTTAAGTTGACGAAAAACATATATTTCTGAGACACAAAAGCTTCTAACGAGACTCTATGCACTGTATAATGCTGCCTTAAGATTTAGTAGCAAGTAATGGCATTAAAGGCTCATCCTGCACCCAGTGTGTTATAATTATTCTGCTCACATACCTTTTTATAAAGCCACAAAGAAGACGTTTGTGAAACACCATGCTTCTGTATCCAATCCCACACTGCATATGTCCTACATGCAACTGAAACCTTCAGTGTCAGAAGATCCAGCTACGCTTTTCCCTACCTAAGCCAATCAAATGCAGTCTCCTAGGCCCAAGGACCTGTCAGCGTCCTGATCCTGGGTTTTTAAAGGAGATGCGATGGGAATGGGTGTGTTAAAGGGCGCACAGGAAAAGAGAGAGAGAGAGAGAGTGAGGGAGGGAGGGGTCGTGTTTCAGTCCTCAGCTGTGCTCTCCTCTCACCCCTCCGCCCTGACACGCCACGGATGCATGCTATTATCACTGAACTCCGCAGCTATTATTAGATGCCATTTCTGTCCATCTGAAGTTTTCCCTCTCTCAGGCACTCCTGTTTCCTCAAGCACACGCAGCTGTCAGTCTCCGGGCCAAAGCGACTTATCCAATAATACAGAATCAGGGCTGGGTTTGCAATTCCTCGGGTGCAAACCGGGTGGCCTCGGTCCAGAGCGAGCCGACAATACCTGTGAGTCTCGTGTGTGGTGACATGCGTGGATTTTGGGCGCAACTCGTGACCGGCCATCAATACTGAAGGTATGATGACAATGACAAGGACACGAGCTGGAATGTCTCTTAACGTTCTAGCTGTGTTTTCCAAAGCCCATGACTGATTTGTCCGCTGGCCAGCGATGCAAAGGTTACTGCTGTTTTCTCCAGCGTGAAAGGTGAATCTTTCCACTGCTGTCTCTCTCTCTCTATCTCTACCACATACTTCAGTGAATGTGAGAGTGTATATTGGCAGGAATATGTGTCATTAGTGTGGATTAAAAAGCATACCGTGCAGTAACTTTCACCTGTCAGGCACATCTCAAAATCCTACAACAAGACCATCTCACCTGCTCATGTATCTTCTCTCCAGGAGCATCCAAATCTGTGTCCTCTATTATATTTAGTATGACTGGATCTTCCTCACAGCTGATGAAAATGTCCGACTCCAACGTCTGGGAATATTCAACAAACTGAGAAAGGTCCAAATCAGCAGAAGATGTAGATCCAGGCGTCAACGTAAAAGCTGCCACATTCCCACTGTATCCGCCGGGAGAGCATTCTGCCTGGCAGCTCTGCAACTCTTCTGTCTGCTTCTCTTTTTGTGATATGGTTGCTGAATCACACAGGGGCTTGACACTCTGTGAGCCCTCTCTTTCATGGAGTTTAGTTTCAAGACACAAAGAGAGACAGCTCTGGCCAGAGCGGATGGAGCTCTCTGTGATGCTTTGCTGATCCTGGACACCCATGGCTGCTCCTTTCTCTGTCTCTATGTGAGTGTGTACCTCCGCTAGCGCCTGCGTCAAAGCATCTATCTCGGCCCCTATCTCTGCGAAGGCGGCTGTGATGTCCTCTGGTGGAGCCTCGATGATCCCAGTCCAGTCTGAGAGTGCGCTAGCCCAGCTGTCCACTGATGACCACCTCTCAACTGGTGGCCCCCAATTTCTGGTGTCATCGCTAGACCAGCCAATCCCCTCGCTACCATCAGGGCTGTAATCTGACACTTGCTTCTCTCCTGGGGGGAAAGATAAGTCACTGGTAGCAGAGAGCCCTCCTTGCATTCCAGAGTTACCTGTCTTGTCCAAAACATCCCAACCTTTTGTATCCTCAACCGCCAGATACTGGCAAGCGTCCAGCCAGAGTTCGACCGGGCTGTCGCTGCGCTGTAGCTGTGCATTTAAACCGGTGACCTCTGCTTTCCCTCGTCTGACATCATTTACCGCCACAAAGTCCACCTCCCAGGCATCCGCAGCAGGTGGCCTTAGCGCGGCGCATTGGCTCACGTCTGACTCACACATCTCTATAGCTCGTTCCTCGTTAGATCCGTGATGACACCGTGTCACAATGTCCACTGAATCACACATCAGGGCATGTGCATCAAAGTTCACCTTTTCCACCTCCGTCCGTGATAACGGCCGGTATCCAGGACATTCAATCCCATGAGGATCAACGGCTGAGCTCAGGATGAAGTCCTGTGTCTCGCTTTCAAAGATATAAAGGTCTGACATCGGCGCCACAACTGTGTCACTGTCTAAACTATCTGACTGAGGTGATGACGACCTTAATAAAGAAGTGGCTTGACCGTGCACAGAGCTGAAGAAATCCTCCGAGACAGACGGCTCAGTCGAACCCTCGGACGTGGATGACACTGCCCCAAAAGATTCAGGTATACTTTTTTCTTGCGTCAAATAAAATGAAAGTGGTGACTCTCGTTTAATGTAAAACTCTAAAGTTTCAGATTGGGGTGAAGCAAGGTTATGAGATAGATGAGGTAAAGGAGGTAACATAGATTGTGATGAGTCCGAACAGCAGTGTAGCCTGAAATCATCATCCTCTGGTGAAGGCTCTGAGCAAACTGAAAAACACTGCGGCATGTCAGAGCTGGATGGAGAAGTCGTCAAAGTGTCTGCGCTTTTTTCCTGAGAGAGGTTTAGAGTTGGTTTGTCTGACAGATCAGCCTCTGTTCCTGCTTCGTGTGCAGACAGCATGTTTACTGTGGGACTGTGCGACAGAGAAACACAGTCTGAGTCCTCAGTTTGACTGTCTGCGAGAAGTGGTGGTGACCGCCTTTGGTCTTCTGTGCAAAGGAGTGACAGATCCATCAGGATGCTAGTTCCGCTTCCCGGGGAGATTTTTCACAAAGCCGACTCCAGCCGCGCAGCACCGACCTCAGGATTTTGGGATGAAGTTTTGTGCACAGTGACATATTTATTTTTTTGTGCCTGTGTTTTCCGGCATCATTTCTCCCCAAATTGCAACTACATCCTCGTGTTTTTATCTCCAGAACCTGCAAAGCGACACATGAAGTTAATTCAGACACTCAAATCTGCAAAACTAGAAAAGTCGGCGTGACCTCTGACTTGAGCTTCATGTGTGAATTTGCCTCCTTGACGTGTTTGAAATAAAGCCCACCATCTCCCTCTAGCTGTCACTCTGTGTGACGTGTTTATCTAAACTGCAGGAGGTGGCCCATTCTGTGTAGCGTTGCATCTATTTTAAGAGGCACCTTATCAACAGGAAACCTTCCTGCTGTTGTTACTTAGCAGCTGATAAAAATGTCTGCTGTCTGGTTGTTGTTTTGCTGCCAGCCGAAGACCACACTCTCCTGTGTCTATTGTTTTGCACGGCTGCAGAGCAGACGTGGTAAAATATGGATTGCATTTCCTTCAAACATATTATTATCCTGATCCTTTTTACCGGATAAAAATATCCAAGCAATTAGAGATGCTAGAAAAAATAGCTATACATGTATAGCTATATAATATGCTGGAACAGGTTTGCATGTTTCAACTTAAATCAAAAATAAAATATAAAAACGATGTGAAGCATGAGACCGGATCAAACTAGAGGGTTTATTCTGTGTAGTACTCTTGTGATACCGTTCAAAGAGAATCTATAGTTCCAGATAAATGCTAATCTGATGCTTGATATCCCTGAAACTACAGGGACGGTGGTGCAGTCTGTACTATAGATGAAGCCCTACACATTTATGAACCTCATGCTTCAAACTCACATACGTCTCATGTAATTATCTGGTTTTTATCAAGAACATATCTGAATATTTCTCCTCAGAAACCTTTCATTTTGATCACGTCTTTCGCTGGATGTAAAACCACAGGCGCGCACCTTAAAAGCAGTGCAGGCAGAGAGCTCTGATGTGAAGTGTTGAATGCAGAGGCTTCATAACATGCACACGGTGATATACAAGATTGCAGGAAGGGAGCCGGTGGCACAGACACTGGAAAAATACCGGCACATCTTCACCCATGACCTGCATTTGTTGCATTCCTGCTCCAGTGAAGGGCACCTAGCCGAGCCATCAGGTGTTTACTACAGATCCTGACCACGGTGTGTATAATGACAAACACGTGGCATATAAATACTGTCCACATCTTAATTTTTGTGAATAATTCTCTCGTGTATCACGTCAAAGTTTCAGGCAGGACGATCGCAGAAGTGTGCAGGGTTCACGTTTGGATTTCATAACGATGTGCAGATTTCTCCATATATCAAACTTTACACTCGGAAACTTAATTCAAATCAATCTTGATGACTGGTGCATTATACGAGGCTTGATCTAACGCACCTGTGCCAGGCGCAAAAAATAAAACAATAAAGCTGTCAGCACCTGAGAGCAATAAAGTGTAATTTGATTTCATCTTGACGGTCTGTGCCAAAATAGATCCATCCTCCCCCTTCTCAAAAGAAGCCTGGTGTATCTTTAAAGCTCTCTCCACGTGATCGACTTGCTTCAAACAGCAGCCTCTAAGTAATTTTTATCATAATCTTGAATAATGATCAATTACAGACTGCCACGAGTTGTCAGAAGTCACTGTATTTGTAGGTTACTTTAAGGAGCACAGCCTGCTGCTTTACAAAGTGTGTCATGTGTATCATGCAGCAGACCAACACAGTGTGTAAACCTATCAGCACTGCAGATGAAGCAATGGCAGCAATCCCAAAGAAAACCCCAAACAAATCCCCTAAACCATCTAACACATGAATCACGACCAATAAAAGGCATTAAAACAGTTGTCTAGTCTGAGAAGGGGATTTCCAGCCATGCGTGCGGTACGTACCCTTTTCATAGCCGTGTGGTGGAGGACATAGACCTATGATGTAGGACTTCACTGCGAGTTCAGGCAGTGCCGGCGGTCTGGGGGTGAGAGTCTATCTTTAGATGTTGTCCCCCGCTAGTACAAAGTCAGTTACCTGATCTTGCAGACATGTGCCGATCTTGAACATTTAACACTCTATATCTATATTTACAGGCTGTTGGCCTACTTCTCAGACCGGTTTTGTCTTTAATTCAAGAAAGATGTTGACTCTTGACTAGTGGGAGAAGTAATCAGTGACTTTATTTAAGCTCATTTGAATAGCAATGTTGTCACAGTTAGATGTTCTGCATGCAGGGTAGAGGTGTTTTTGTGTATTTATTTGTATGAGTTATCAGTTTTTTTATTTCCCCAGCTCTTTGAAACAAGCCTATATAGTATAATATTTAATTATGTTACAGAAAAGAGGAAAAAACACAGAGATAAACATCTTAGAGGAGGATAGCTTTTGCAAAAAGGTTTGCTACTGAATGTGTTGATTTGCGCAAAAAACAAAAACAAAACACTCCTTACTTTCATTTCAAGGGAATTACCGTTTTTTACAACCTGGACCTTATTTCTGACGTAAAATACGGTCTTTTACTCACCCATATAACTAATTTGGAGTCGTTCTGGACATATTTAGGTCCGCGAATAGACAACAGGTAGCTCAGGACTCAACGGGGAATAGCAGTAGTTTATCGTAGCAAAATATTGGTGAAATGAACGAGTTTCGCAGCAGATAATGTGTTATTTAGAGGCTGTGTTTCGGTGCCCCATTCACTTCCACTATATGGATATCTGTCAACTCTAAATGACATCAAAGTTATATGGATGAGTAAACAACCGTATTTTACGCCAGAAATAAGGTCCAGGTTGTAAAAAACGGTAATTCCCCTTTAAGTGCAGATTACTGAATAAATAAATAAAAACAAAACACAAAACAGCTACAGCTAAATACTATAGTATATTCTTGCTGTATTCATTTGATAAAAATACCAAAATCTCTGTCTCTAGGTGTCAATAGGGCACCTGTAACTGATATATCTGGCGACACTAACAGCCCTCTAACTAGTCTGTTGTCATGGCCGTAACACTCCAACGAGGCCTTGAGCTGACAGTTATTGGTGGTCGGTTAGCTCAATGATTACTCAATTTACTCATCTGACAAGTAAAGAGCAGAAGCCAGTCCCAAATTACAGAATTGGGAGGCCAATTTCCAATAATTCAAATGGCCTAACGCGTTTTTATTTATTGCAGAAATGTATGTTTGAAGGGTTTAAAGCAATAGTTTTGTCATGGATTTTTCAAGGTGAGGTAGGACCCAAATGCTGGACACTATACAATGAGGCAGAAGTAGGAAAAAACTGAATTTAATTAAACAAAAAGGAAACAGAAAGCGCTGCTGAGATGGCAGGAGTACCAAAAACAAAAATTAAAACTTTCAAAAAGACAAAAACGTAACGTCACAAGACTAGTAGAAACAGTAGAAACCAGTATGACGCGACAGAGGACAAACTGAAAAGCAGGACTATATACATACACACACACACACAAGGGCAGAGGAGACACAGGTGAAAACAATCAGGACAATTACAAAGGTGGGAAATCACAGGACACGAAGGTGACGAGAAACAGGTGAAACCAATCAAGACGGGGAAGACAATCACAAAGGCGGGAAGGGACGCAAGACCAAGAACTTAACAAAATAAAACAGGAAACTGAAAAACATGAAACATGAATGAAATTGAACACAGGAATTAAAAAAAACAGAACCATGACAAGTTTCTCATGTCTCTACACTGAATATGATGCAAGAGCCTGGAGTCAGTCCAATGAATCATCCGTAAAAGCATAAATTATCATTTCACACTTTATTTAATAGATTTAAAAAAAAAAAAGAAACAAATACGCAGATGTTATTAAGACTGTAAAGACAAATTTTCCCATTTCCAGCCTTTCTATTTTCTACATTTTATATTCAAATTTCTCATTAAACGATTTAATATATTTTCCTAAAGTGTTCCTTTATGTTTTTGAGCTCAAACTTGACTGATGGTTTGTGTCTAGTCTAATGTTTCCTCTTTATCTCTATTCTGTTTTAACGACGCGCATGTTATAACTTCTTGAAAACCCAATTTGATTATTTGAGAGGATTTTGCTCGAGACCAAAACATCTTGTTTTCCCCGTGCTCATGTCGCGCTCCTATTTTTAAGTCAAGGACAGTTTTATAACCGCGCAATTAATGGCTGTTACATCATTGTTCCTCCTGTAACAGGTGAGAGGAGCGGGGCGTTTTACTGCTTTAAAATCAGCACGCTGTAAATAGTTCTCTGGCCACAGTGACCCTCTGGAACGAAACGCCCTGGCTACTGGTCTATTTTTTATTTAAGTAAATAAATAAAATATATTCTTTGCGACTATCTTTAGCTGCTAGTTCTCTGAGAACACTCATCCCCGTCCAGCTGGCAAAACAATGTGTGACTATTGTTAGTGTGTGTGTGTGTGTAGAAGTCAGTGACAGGATTTATGAATGAGCGGATGAGGAAACAAACCGTTAAAGTCGTTACGTCACGTTGTTTTTACTCTTTTTGTGCCGTTATTTAACACTCTTATCCTGACACCTGTTGCCGAGGTACATTCTCAGTCTACTGAGACGTGGAGGAAATATTTTTCCACTTGGTCACTGAGTGTTACATTCATTGAATCACCAAGCAACACTTGGCTGTAAATTTAATAAAGTTAGGACTCGTTGTGACGCTGCTGCATATTTGTGCGTGTGAGCAGTTTTATTACTCCTCAGAAGGAACACAAGGAACAGCTGATGGGTTGCCATGGCTGTTGGGCAACAAGTAATCAGTACTGAGATTTAAAGCATGCAAAAACCAATCCTGAGTATTATTCTGTCAACCAACCTCAGTCCTTCTTGATCTTCGAGTGTGCTAGATTGGATCTTTCTCCAAAAGGATGTGTCTTTGTCAAACATTTTTTAAAAGACGTGTGTTTTTGAGAGGCTGTGGTGTGGACTTGGCCTCGTGGAGTTGTGTATTCATGGAGAGCGAGAGAGAGGTGTCGTCTTACCAAAGATATATTTTTACACCGTGTTGTTACACAGACTGCTTCAGCCTGGCGTCTGCTTTCCTTCCCAAAACTCCCAGGACAGGACGCTTTCGTAAGAAGTGTGCGTCACGACCACGTTTTGTTTGTGTGGCTGCATGAAAGTCAGCTGAACAATGTTGGACCTTAGAGAGCCTATAATAATGAATCATGATCCCTATAAGCTGTAGATGTATTTTTTATCTCGAACATTTCATGCCAAAAGGTTTTGAACAGGAAAAAATACCAACAGTGAATAAAACCCTGAGCTTGAAGTGCCACGCGACAAAGCTCAGGCCGAACATAACTGGAGTGCGAGGATGGAAACGCAGGCGCGTGGCGGTTCTGCGTCATAAGAAATTGAAAACCTTTGTTATGAGCTCGTCATCTGAGTCAGAGCCACTTGTAAGTTCTGACTCACTGTGACGGAAAGTGCAGCGAAGCCATCGTCAGAAGCAATTTGTAAATAATTGTCTTACACCAGAGCTTTTAATAGAAGGAGAAGGATGGCGGGGGAGTAATATAATGTATGAGTGAGCTGCATGAAAATGATCTTCAAAGTGAGAAAAATTCATTTTGAATGGCTTAAAAAGGGATCTGTAAGTGCCACCTGATTTCCTGCTCTATACTCGATGTTGTCACCTAGGTTTTTCTTCCTCTTTAGTTTAGCCTTTTGCTAATAGGTTGCCTTTTTACTGCCTGCTGTCAAACTACCCCTGCCATTAATTGCATTCCCAGTGGCAACTATTTTATGGCAGCAAGCTTGCCTGGAGTTGCTCCATTGGGAACTGATTGTACTCCAGCAGATCGGGTCAATCAAATCGTTTGGACGGTCGTCATGTGGTGATGGACGGAACTTCTAAGCACTGTGGAGTGGAATTTGACCCCAAAGTTTCGGATTTGGGACTTTTGCCTGCATCCTCGTGCCCCGAACTTGGGTTATCTCCATTTTGAGTCAAAAATATGCTCGTTTGTGTAATCACACACCCATCATTGCACTAAAACAGCAGCAGTGTGGTGTTGTGATGGCTGCACCCACATGAAAAGTCCGTAACCCCCTGCCACTGATACCTTTAGTTTGTAGTTAATTTGTGTTCTTAATTAGTTTGCTTTAAATGGTTACTTTTTACACACATAGTTTACAGATAAAAGACATGACACGGGTTTGTTTCACTCATTACATTTATATTATGTTGCAGATTAACCAGTTTTAATTTTGTTAATCTCTTTCAGAGTTACAAGTGCTGGTGGGGTCCGCTCATGGTGCTGCTTCTGCAGGCATGGAGCAAAGGCTCAGGCCTGCAGAATAGACTCCTTGGCTGATTGGGCTGCACCAACTCCCCACACCTCAGGGGGAGGAGGATTTAGCTTAGTTTGGCTTTATTTGTTTATTTTCTTAGTATATATAATTTTGTTATTTCTTTGTTAATGGCTTTGTCAGAGAAGATTTTTCTGGGGGGTTTTGTGTTTGTTTTTTTTGTTAGATGTTAATTGTTAGTGTAGTGTTTCTGAGTTCCCCCTAGTGTGTCTATGTGGTCTGACCAGCCACTATATATGTTCCCCATTGTGTTCATTGTGTTAGGTCTGTTTGTTGAGTTTGTTTCAGTCTGTTCCGATTAGTTTTTTCAGTTATAGCTGAGTTGTTCTGATAATTTGACCTCTTTTTTGGGCCCAGAACCTTAATTAATTTTTTGTAAGTTACTTCTTTTTGCATTCTTGGGTGAACAAAACCTTTTTTTCTGCAAACCACCTGGGTATTCTCAAGCTTTGGTCAGCTCCGTCTCTCACAGGGGTGGAGGGGGTAATTCCCACTGCAAACCTACAAATCTTTATATGCAGATGACACATTATTTTACATGTGAAACCATTTACCTTAAACCAACTCAATTTCTTTGCATTGAAAAAAAACAAAAAACAAAAAACACTTACTGACCCCGCAAAAGGTCATTGTTGGTTTTCCTTTTCTTTTATAAATAAATGTTCCCATTGCCTTGTTGAAATGCGTGAATCTGGTTGCATTAGCTGTGCGCTGCTGCATCTACAAGCTGGATCACCTTTGATTTATTGCACTGGTGGTCTTATCTTGACAAAAGCACAGCAGAAAAGATGCATTAAAGAGCAGTCAAAGAACAGAACAGCTACCATAAATGCAATTTAAAGCATCGTAGATTCATCCACAAATGCTCTGATGATTACTTTTGCAGCCGCAGAGCAACGTCCACAGCTGCAAAAGACAGACAGTGCCGCATACGGTCCAAGTTTGGTCTTTTGAAGGGTTAATGAGCAATGAATACAGACACATTATCTGCAGAACACTTCCTAAAATGTGTTATTATGAAAAAAAAAAAATAAATCTTACATGGCAACACAGAACGTGATATGAGGTAATATAAAAATGTCGGATCTGCAACATGTTTTCTGTTTGAACACGTGGTAAATTATCAAATGATAAAATAGTAACCTCAGCAAACCAATGTGAATAAGAAATACTCCACACTGGTATATTACTGACATAAATGGGTGAAAGTAAAAGAACGAAGCACAAACAAAATATAGGACAAAGCGTGTTAGTAAAATTAGTGTCTCCATTTTAGGAAGAGGTAGGGCCTCTCCACTAACACGGTAAGCACGTAGCTCGCCACCAGCGTCAGCACCACGTGCCCAAGGAACAGGTACATCTGAAGGAGGCAGACACACAGAGGTACGGCAAGATGAAGACGAGGGTCAAATGATTAGAAAAGCACTCTGAATGAAATGAAATGCACAACACTTACGAAATTGATGTCCGTGTAGTGGATTGGGGTTTCTTGCAAGCCAATGTAGAGGATGATGAAGATGGGGTGACACAGATAGCAGGCAAAACTAATGTTGGAAAGAGGGACCCAGATACCCTGTGACAAGAGGCTGTTGATGAATCCTGGAGAAACAAAGAAAATACAAATTAAATGTCTTTAAATGTGTTGTATATTTCGGCTTCCATAAGGAGTATGGTCTTATGAAACTCTTTTTTCCTGCAGAGCAGATTTGTTCATCCCCAACTTTAGGTTTACCTCCGTAGCCCTCCTCGCAGGCCAGTATGATCCAGGTAACGGCCAGCGCCCAGAGCGGTCGGTGCAGCCCCTGGTAGAGGGCGTGTGGCAGAGAAGGGTAGGCTGGGGTCTCCCTGAGGATGTAGGCCAGTCCAACCAAAGCAGCCATGAGTGACAGACAGCAGAACCAACCGAGCACTGCCTGCCACTGGACCAGCAGCAAGAGACAGGATAAGCACATAAGTGGCATTACAACTACTGGTCTTTAAATGCAACATAGGCAAGATTTTTGCATAGATGCCTCTCCGCATATTTAGATGTTCTCTCACCTTTTGCTTTAACAACTGAGCTTTCTTTGTTGTCAGGTATATTCCAGTCAAGATCCCTATCAGAAATGGCCCATATCTTGTGTAGGGTTTCACATAGTAATATAAAACATAATTCTCGGATGTCCTGCAAAACATAAAGCAAATTTGGTTTGGTTTTCACCTAATATTTCATATTTTAGTTCTTTAAGTTTTTGCACTAGCACTAGATTGTCTTACATTGTCGATGGCTGAAATACCGGTAAGTGCATGAGTGCCGTTATGACTGCACTGGCCACCGTGGTCATCAGCAGAAGGCCTCCTGCGACGATCGCGAACACGCCTCTGTGTCTGATGGAAAAATACAACAAGCCAATGTAGAGGCATGTCGACTTTTAACGATATTTCAGAATCACATTTAAAAAAAGGATGTAGACGTACAGTCTGTAAAAATAAACCAAGAGGGGAGTGGTGGCGTAACACTGGAAGTCCAGAGACAAGTACCACGTCCAAGGAATACACTGAAGAGAGATTAGGAGATTAAATGTTAAGAATAAAGAGTGTAATCTGACTTTAAAATGCAGCGTGTTGGTCTAAATTAAACCTACTATCTCGTGGACTGGGAGGAGATTGCTAATCAGCAGTAAATTAGCCCACCAGTAGGCATTACAGTCCATCATTGTGTCTACAAACGGGAACCAGTACGGCCCCCACTGGATCGAAGAGATGAGGCCGATGGTTAGGCACATGATGAACAAATGCAACGGCTGAATCCTGCAGAGAAGAAACATAAACAGATGAGGAGAATTCACATTTATATCGCCACACGCGTAGACAACGATAATAATTATAATTGTACCTTTTGATTCTCTTGAATAGATAGTTTGCAACCAATCTGGTGCTCAGTTTGCCTTCTGCCTTGTCGATGGAGCCCAGCAGGGACCGGGCGCTGAGCAGACCCCTGAAACACGAAACTCATCGAAACTAGCAACTTAAAAACTCACACGTGATAAATAATTTGTTTTCCATTCTCACCCCAGCAACAAGAAGGTGTCCACGGCCAGAAAAACAGGCCCGCTGATGGTGAGCACGTGCAGAGGGCTGCTTTCAACAGTTTTCTTCCAGTCTTTGTAGTTGTCTGCAACAGAGATATCGAAACAATGAAGTGAAAGAATATTTAGGTGACGTACAGATTGCGTGTTTCCTGTCGTACCTAAGGTGCTGATTACAGGAAACTGTGCAGAGTGGCCGCACACGATCCATAACAGGCTGAGAACGCGGATGCCGTTCAGCGAGGAGTAACCTCCTCCTGGGATGGACGGGGAGGTGCTTAAGACCCCCTGGCTGGTGGTCTGCAGGGATAACGCCTGAAGGCATTCGTACCCAGACGGATGACACGCTTGTTCAGGTCTGCTGTCTGATGAAGACGATATTTAAAAAGGCTGATTATCAACAAAATCAAGATTATTCTGATTATTAATCAGAATATGCAAAATATACATCGTATAAATATACACGTACTATTTTCTTCTGAGATGCTGTTATTAATTTCGCCGCCGGATGAGCCGTAAAGGTTGAGGCCGGAGTTCAAACGGGTCGACTCCACCGTGGGACTGACCTCCCTGTTCCGCTGCCACCTCATTATAGCTGTAAACAGGGTGGCCGCCAGAGGAGGTGCCACCATCACGCAGCAAACAAACCTGTAGGATATAAAGGGCTCAGTTTACAAGCACAAGCACGCATGCGCATAATAAGGTGAACTGAGCCCGGTCGTATACTGACAGACAGACGATAAGGGAGGCGTTGGCGTCATCGGGCTCAGGCTTGCTTGACATACAGTGGATCATGATCATCTTCTGGGTGGACTCGTTGACCAGGATGGCAGGCAGTGGAGGAATGAGAGAAATCTGATTAAACTGAAGTCTGTCTGTTTTAAATAAAAAAAAAAAAAAAGTCACATGTAAAATAAACCAGAATGACATTTCAATGAATCCAGAGCAAACAGGTTTCAGAGTCACTGACCGTGAAGCACCAATGTTTGCACCTCCTCCTCCTGGCATGAATCAGGCACACAAATACCCACAAAGTACTGGACTGTTCCCTGCAGTCATAAAACAAGTTGATTACAATCTGCTTCCTGTCACCACAGTGGTGTAGTCTACGTGATATGCAGGTATACCCACTGGAAAAGGTCCTGAAATTCCGTATAACCACTTTCCCGTTTATAAATTCGCCCTCTCTGTTTTGATCCTCCTGGCTTTTGGACCATAGGGTAGTGGTGGGCGGATCGATCCAAATAGGGGCTTCCGTGTGTGTGTTGTGGATGAGAACTCTACCTTTGCACCATTTTTTGCACTTGATTGCTTAAACTTTATTTGTGTGAGTATATTGTTATTTATTTATTCATTCGTTTTTCTTTATTTGAAACTTATTTGTCTTGTCTTGTCACTGGCTGTTCAATGGTTAATTAAAGTCCAGCTGTTGATATCTGGTATACATCTTGTGCTGCTCACAATTCATTTACATTTAGATAATACATAATCAGTCTTTCATGACCTCAGTTATGTGTGGATGCATACTTTATGTCTGTGAAGGTTCTCGGTCATCCAGGTCATGGTGTATCCAAAAAAGGTTTAAAAAAAAAAAAGCAACTGGACTTGTAAGGTTTTTTGAGAAGACAGTCTTCCCTGGCTAAGATTTGGACGTTGTTACCTTCAAAGGAGTGTCCTTTGTCCCTCAGGTGTATCGTTATCGGTGAATCGTTTCCTGATGAACTGGCTCTCCTGTGTTGGTACATGTACCAACATGTACCAATCCCCAGTCCCCTAGAACTGAAGAAGCTACTCGGATGAGTGGTGAAACGTCTTCTCAAAAAACTCTACAAGTCCAGTTGCCTTTTTTAAACCTTTTTTTGGGATATGCATACTTTATGCATTAATAAGCGTGGCCGTTCTTGTGTGGGGCCATTTTGGATCAGCTGCTGCTCTGGGAGGGGTGCTATACCCACTAGAATAAACTAGACTACACCACTGTTGTCACCGGATATGTAACGGTTATGATTTATGGTTGTTGCTGTCGTTGTTACCTGCCTAAGGAACACCTGGCAGTACTGTCCAGAGAAGCTGGGGCCGTGGGCCGAGCGGCACTGCTGCAGCAGACCGGGCCGGTTGGCGTTGCCTCCTTTGACGTTGCTACCCATCTTTCCAAATGCGTCGTACACTGGCGGCACACGGAGAAACAAAACAAAAGCTGATTTAAATGCCATCTCCAGGAACTGTGGGGCATGATTTGTTAATTTTGCCTATAAGAGGTTGATATGTTGCACCGTAATTGTGCAATTATGCTTTCTGTGCCTATTAAACGACTTTCCTGTGAAATATAAAAGATGAAAAAGTTAAAAATATGGGTTTGCGTCGTTCAAAATGTCTTGAAATTGTCACACTTACGAATACTATACAGCCCCTGCAAAAGTGTCTTCATTAATCATTCTAGACATTTAAGATGCTATTGTTTCCAGTTTTAATGCACAATGTTCAATGCACCTTGCATTTTACATAACGTATGTGCTCCAATCAGGTTTCAAGTGTCACTTGCCTCCCCCCTCCCTCCCCACCCACATCCTATATTAAGCTTCAGTCTGAAATAATGTGGTTGACAACAAATTGAGCCTTCAGTTTCACGTCATACATCCGTTCAAGTCTAATGTATAGACTTGTTATAAACTTTAAAAAGTGAATCATTTTCAGTTAAACAAAAAAAGTAGTATCCTTATAATTGTTGTTTAGTAAATAAAGTTTAAATTCATTACATATATTTATACTTTTTAATCTGAACTAGCACTGAACATGTGACTTTAAGATTTATTTCTTGGGTAGACCATTCTGAACGCCCCCTCATTAAAACGGTAAATGAGCCATAACTGCCACTGACCCAGTCTGATAAAACAAAAAAGCAGCAACACTCACTCTGAACAGCATATTCCTTTGGCTTGTCCTGGTTAATGTCCGAGAGAAAAGTGTCGGTATCCTTCATACATCTCTGGGACGCGGTCGAGGCCTCTGAGTTCTCCGTCGAGACGACACCCCTAACGAACAGAAGGAACACCAGCGAACTCGGGGCCATTTTTAGAGCCGACTGCGCCTTTTTAGTAAAGAGAAGGTGTTTAAATAACATAGGAGGGGGCACATCTTCATCCAGAGAGAGGCGTGAAATTCATCGTTCACGGCTAAATTGAAAACCTGCTTTATTGCTTTTCCCCTGGTTTTCTATATCAGGTGTGAACAGGATTTGGTTACATGAAAGAGGATGAGGGGCTTACAGAAAGATCCGGGCCTCGCACATCAGCAACATAATTAAAGTGAAAGCCTAGGGATAGTGACAGGCAACAGGGTTATATTTCTTTAAAAGCCAAACGAATGTTTCACAATACGTCCAACTGTATTTTGTGGAATAATATTAGAATGATTTGACTGTCTATAGTACATACATATCTGAATATCCACAAAGAGTGGCTGGATGGTCTGATTGTTATGGATGTGCTTGTAATTTTATACCACGACTTCATTCATTCATTAATTTATTCATCTTCTGCAACCGCTTGTCCACCCTGGACAGGTCTCCAGTCTATCGCAGGGCTAACACAGAGAGACAGACAACCATTCACGCGTATACCACGACTTGCATGACTGAAAACCTACACAGACATTTGCATTTGATTTCATTAAACTTCCATCTAAGAAATGAAAGTGATCCAGGACGCACAAAGTCCAGAGTTGCCGCTTGTTGAAATCAGCCTTAACTAAAACACCTGCGCTTTCGCTACTGTGAAGATCTCATTTCTGAAAAGTGGAAGACACGCCACATCACCACAGATTGACCACTAGAGGGGGAAATTGTCCTAAAAACATGAGCAACACTGACAGGTTGCAGCGATCAAGTCAGATTATAACCTTTAAGGTCACTCTCAGAGAGTAAACACATGCAAAGTCCTTCTTCTGACATATAATTCTGAGTTCAATGGGCGGTTCAGTTAGTAAATAACAGTTAGTGTCAGTTTTTGGCCACAACACTCAAAGTAGCGTCACCCTGTGAGGCTAAAATGGAGCAGTGTTTCAAAAATAACTCCTGCATACACAGATTATGCCAACTCAGGTGCCAGGTGTCATTCACTCATTCGTCTTCTGTAACCGCTTGTCCTGTGAAGGGTCGCGGGGGGTGCTGGAGCCTATCCCAGCTGTCATCGGGTGAAAGGTGGGGCACACAATGGACAGGTCGCCAGTCTATCACAGGGCTAACACAGACAACCATTCACACTCACACCTACGGCCAATTTAGAATCACCAGTTAACCTAACAAGCATGATTTTGGACGGTGGGAGTAAGCTGGAGTACCCGGAGAGAACCCACTCAGACACAGGGAGAACATAACTCCACACAGAAAGGCCCAGTCGGCCCATGGATTCGAACCCAGAACCTTCATGCTGCGGGGCATCAGTGCTAACGGCCCGCCTCAGTCATTATCAACTTTATTTATTTAGCTTTTATTTATTTATTCCCTAACAGATACTCACTAGATTGTTGAGTGCTGTAAGAAAATTTAAGAATTTGAACGACTTTTGGGCCAGCTTTGACGAGTCAGAGCATTCCTTCTTCTTCTTCTTCTTCTTCTTCTTTCATGCAGATTTATGGCTGCACAAATCCCGTTTATGCACAGTGGACTCCAAAAATAACAATAGTATGATTTAAACAGTCGTTAAAACAAGGGGAAATTGAACCAAACCATGAGCTGTAATATGCTAAACCTTAAGAGCAAAGGGAAACTAGAGCGTACTGTGTGTCCATACCACCATATGATGCATGGTGGTATGGAATCCATCTCTTTGATCTTCAACTTCTCCTCATATGTCAAGCAGACATATGCATCAATGATTTATTACCTCAATGAGTGATGAGGACTTCAGACAACAATAACAACACACATTGTAACCACACCGGCAGCTCTTGTGCAGTACACCTTAATCACCACTCTGAGACAGGCACACAAAACAGCTAGGAGAACAATAACAACAGCAACAAGAAGGATCAAAAATCTGACAATTCCTGCACCCCAATGTCCAAATATGCTAGTGAAATCACCAAGGGTGAAGCTATGTGTTTTGTGCAGTTCTTCAATACCTTGCTCAGTGGTGTGTACCAGGTCCATGACATCAGCTGTAGCATCTGAGATCCTAGTGCAACATTCAGTACCTAATACCTTACATAAATTTTCAGTGTTGTACGTGTGAAGGTAGACGTTTTGTCTCAGTGTATACACACTTAACTTTGTTCCCGACGGACACAGATGGGTGGTCCCCGATCTTGATCTCTGGTGAAGCAGATCTCTATCTATCCACCCCAAAAATCCCTTTCCTATGACCAGAGGTCTCAGGTGGGCCCTTCTGTGACGGGCACGGACTTTCACCGCACCCAGAACGGTGATAAGCTCACCCAGCTCTTCCTCACAACCATAAGCACTTTGCAAAACTGATAATTCACTTTAAGTTAAAACGCTTTTCTTATACAGAATTAATAATGAAGTATCACTATTAATACGAGTTCTTTATCAAAAGTTTATCTCCCATTTTACATTTTTATTTCGTGATCTCGTCAAACGCAGACAGGGCAAGGCACAATATATAACAAGACATTATACATTTGCACTTACCGAGTCGCTGTTCTATTGAGATCCTGTTCGTGACGCCAGTTGTTAGGGAGGAATTTGTGGTGATGCCGATGAAGAACGAGAAGCACCAGAGTCCTGTATGTCTTATTGCCTGAAGGAGTTTATTTAGGCCCGTATAAGCTTCGTCATCACAACATAAGTGCATGAGTCCACCTCAGTTCTAAGGGACAAACTGTAAAGCTCAGATTCTTATACTAGCAAGCAAGGCCGAGGCAGCAAACGGGAGATGTGTTAGCATCCAATTGGCTATTGTACATAAACATGAAGATAAGCATTCACACCAGCTAGGAAATACAAATTGTCAGACAGTGACAGAGGGCATTATACTCTACAGCTATGTCTGTAATGCAAAGTATCCCCCAGAGAGTGAGACTGAAGATGCCAAAGAGGGACCTTGGTCTTGGCATGTTCCTCAGAGAGAAAACAGGGCGGATAACTGACGCCAGAAGTAATCACACATTAACCACACAAACTATCCATAGGGAAGAGAAATTATTCACTAACACTGTGAATATTTTTGTTCCCTCTTCGGATTACAAAAAGTAATTTGATTGATTGTTTGGATAGGTGCAGCTTTAATGCTACAGGAAACTGGAAAAGTTTGTCTGACATTCTCAGTATTTAAACCAACTCAAATTACTCTAATCTGCATAAAGTGGATCTTATTAGGAAACAGCTGTATGACAGTTAAAACAGCATTTATCAAAATCCAGCAAGTGTAAGTCTGAATAATCATGACTTGATTTCTGAACTATTTTCACAGGGAAGAGCTGATGCCTCATGTGCTGTCGCCATCAGATCTTCCTCCTGACAGTTTTCATCATTTATTGAGATAAAAGAACAACTTTGTACACAAGCATCAGAAATGTCTAAAAATGGCAGCAAGCAGCAGCAGCAAGACACGCTCTAATCAATGGACAAGTCACAGACTGCTTCTCACAGGCAGCAAGACACTTAAAGTTGTATCATCGTTGCAGGAAAAAAGCAATAAAACAAACCGGTGGACGTCTTCTGGAAAAGCTCAGAACAAAGAAAGCAATGGAAAAAAACAATCTTGAGATGGTGTTTAATCGAACGTGCCGTCTCCCCCCAATTCAGATTTACAGCAAAGTTTACATTCGTTTTCCCCAGTGTAATATCCGTCAGTGAACATTCATCATGATTATTCCACATTATCCCAAATGTAGACAAAAATGTAAAAAGCAGAAAACTAAAACGGTAATGTTGATATATGGATGTAATACAGGTTTATTACAACCGTATTGCTATTGTCCTATAACGGCTAATATGCTGCTCAAAAAAAGCACTTTGTATATTTTAAATACTCAGGTATATAAATATTTTTAAGTGACTTGTGATCTGAAATAGCTGCCATTTTATAGTATATTAAGACAGGAATGAAAACATAAAAAAGATTCACAATCCTTTACAAAATACTTTTTAAAAAGCAAATTTGGCCCATATGTTTTGTCTTTAAAAGATAGAATAATGTTTGACTCTTTTTAAATACTTCTGTAATATATTGTTGCGTATGTGATATGTAAATGACGTTAACATTAATAAAGCGGTGTGGAAATGAGACGGATGAAAGGCGTCCTCTTCAGCTGATTGTCCTGAAATCTTACATTTTTTACTTTAGCTCAAACTTATTGCGGAGATTTCGTTTGGGATCAGTTGTTTCTGGGTGTATTACGAGACCAGAGCTGGGGGTCTTATTTTTAGAAAACCTAAAATAAGTTGAAATTGAGGTGCAACAAACCTGTACACCGGGGGAAACTAGCTCCCACAGCTCTATATATATTTATCAACCGGACATTCGTCGGACGTTAGCAGCATCGACATTCAGAACACTGCTGCCTGTATGAGGATTAATCCCATTACAACAACATATTCATACATTTTCTAGTGAGAACACGACTATGGAAACTGCTTACAATAAAAGGCTCAACTCAGTTCAAGGCCTATAGAAACGTCTATATGTGTAAAAAAAACTATTTTTCTCAATTTACTAAAAAGACACATAAAGTGGCTTTGTTGTATATTACATATTTGTGTGTGTTTATGTTCGTACATCTACAGCATAGCTACAGCCAACGGAGGTACTGTAGGTTTAGAGATCTGTGTTGCTTTTTATGGAATGGTTTAAAGTCTCTTGCTCTTATTTTTCAGCCTTACTCAGTCTCTTCGACCTGATGAACGCCATCCCATGCGTCCTCATGTGAGTATTCAGATGTCCCTCCGTTTCAAACATCTTCCCGCACACTTTGCATTTTGTGCTAGGCGTGCCGTCATCGTTCTCGTCCGTGACGTCTAACTGGTTCTCTCTCTGACTCTCCTCGTCCTCCTTGCCCCGCCCGTTGTATCGAGCGAGGCCATGCGGCTCCTTCAGCCGATGGACGATGAAGAGGTGTCGGGCCAGTGAGCGGTGGGAGGTGTAGCACAGGCCGCACTCCTGACACTGGTAGGAGGAGCCGTCGGTCTTGTGCTGGGGAATGTGCTCGTGGAAAGCGGAGATATCTTCGGTGGCGAACCCGCACACGGCGCACTTGTGAACTTTGAGGATGTTCACCTTGAGTCTCTTCAACGGCTGCGAGTCGGATCCCCTGGAGTTCAAACCTGGAGACCCCTCAGCCTCTTCTGCCTTCCTTTTGGGGCTCAGGATCTGTAAAAGAGGTTCAGTTAGCTAAGGATGTAGAGGAAAAACATGAAGGTAGAAAAGGAGCCTCACAGTACCGTTTCCTTGTCAGATGAAGCCTCCACATTTTCAGGGTTAACAGTCTTTCCTTCGGCGTCTTTAACGCCATGCATCAGCTTAATGTGCTGATCCAGCAGCACTCTTTTAGTAAAGGGCTGACTTAGAGCTGGGCAGTGCCTATCAAAGTAGCAAAATAGCAATTATAACTCCTTGACGGACTGTCATGAACATTTAGTTTTCTCTTATTTGCAAACATACAGTTTGCATGCATTTTCGCATGTACTCACGGGCAGGTGTAGACCTTCCGCAGACCCTTATGTTTGAGACGGTTGTGTCTGCAGAGACTGTGGGATGAGCTGAAAGACTTGTCACACTGTCGGCACGGGTGCTTCTTCAGTATCTGCAAGGGGAGAATGTCCAAGATTATGTCTTTTGTCTTATCATTATAAGAGGCTGGCTTTGGTACATTTTCACGTGTGTTTCTTCTATACTTGCATGCAGTAAGTTTATGTTTGCTTTCTTACAAATCTGCTTGACACAGGGTTATGCTGGTCTCTTTGGTCCGATTGGTCTATCATTAGCTGAACCACCATTGAACAGGCAATAATGGCAACATGTCCCAACATTGCCAGTATTGAGCGTAGTTTCAAACCTTCACCTTGCCATGTTCTCGCCTCACGTGCGCCACAAACAGCTCCCTGGAACTAAAGAGGCCGCCGCAATCTCCACATTTGTATCCTGAGCTGGCAGGGCTCTTCAAGTCTGCCGAACAGTTGGTCTTCTTCAGCGGTGACGGTGAAGGCTTCTTTTCTCCCTTGTCTTGACCCTTGACACTTCCTCCGTCTTTGTTGATATTTCTCGGGGGGCTGTTGGCGCTGTTAGAATTGGTGGGCTTTGTGCTGAGAGGAAGGTTGATACCCAAGTTCGGTGGACCCTCTATGGTCTTCAGGGTCCCGTGGATGGCCTGGAAAAGAACCACACATGCACAAGTTATGCCTAGAAGATTTGATAAACCATGAACAAAGAATGGCTTCAATAAAATATTTTATTTTTGTCTACCTTGATATGATCCAACATGAGTTGTTTCTGTGCATAGTGCATCGAACAGTCGGGACATTTGAACACTGATACTTTATGATTAACGATGTGCTGGTCGAAGTGTGTGTAGAGTAGAGACTGCAGAGTGAACACTGTATCACACATGGAGCATTTATAGATCACCCTGAAAGACAGAAGAAAGAGATGATTGCAAGGTGTGAAACACGTGGTAATCTTGGAAAGTCTGCTAAACATTCAGTTGTTCTTTCTTAATGTTGATTTTAGATTGAGATTTCAACAAACAGACATTATTTGGTTTCGTGAGCATCATCTGACACAATCAGCTTCAATCTGGAGGGACAGTCATGGAATAAACAGCACTTTGGTGCAAGGACAGCTGCTTCTGAGCACCCGTATCATCAGTCCCGCTAATGATGTTAGGCAGTGGAAGGTTGTCATGTGGAAAAAAACAACCCCATGTTAAGCCTCCGCATCTAAAACCTATACATCCTCCCACTGATGAAGCAGGAAGCGTGATTTTCCACAGAAAAGTGAATTGGACCCGGGAATTACATTGCAGGGCGTGAAAAGAAGGATCACGTGGACGTGTGTGGTTGTCAGCTGAAACACCTTGTTTTTATTTCAGACCTTTGCGAATGAAAAATAGCAGAAGCAGCATCTGAAAACCTACTTGGGTTCTGCTGTCTTCACTCCTGGGTGCTGTGTGTACACATGCGAGTGTGTTCCAGGTGCAGACTTGAAGGCCATGGGGCAGAGAGGACATTTATAGAAGACCTCGCAGTGTGTACTCTGGATGTGGGACTTCAGAGTCGCAAGATCGGCAAAGATCACGCTGCAGTGGATACAGCTAGGGACAGAAATTATGGATACAGAGGGAGGAAAAGTCAGACTTAAATAACATTTAGCTGATTCAAAATCAATCTGGCCCATTCCACTGAGTGAGGGAGTTTGTTTATTAAATTTAAAATACAAGTCTCACTTGTTTTATCAAAGATCTGTCGTATTTCATTATAGCGTCAGGGGATTGTTAGTTTAGCTAGCCATATGGACTGGAAGCATGGGCAAGCAGCTAGCCTGGCTCCATTAGAAGGAAAACAAATGTCCCTACAAGTACCAGTTAACAGGTTGGACTTTATTGTGTAGGTGAGAGTTTTTAAAAAAAAAATTATTTTTAAAGTTGGTCATAGCCAAGCTACTTGCCACGCTAAGCTAACGAGCTGTTCACACTAGGTACAAGTTAGACGGCAGTGTTAATCTTTAACGTTTAACTCTTTCCAAGAATATATTATGAGAACATATATGGACTTGTGTTAATAATTTTGCCTGGATGAGTCTTGGAGCATGAAGTCCAACTTTGAAATTCAAAATTCAAATCTGAAATGTCGTGAAAGTGCGTAAAAGTTTTTCTGACGCAAACAGGAACGGGATAGCATATTGTAACAAAGCCGATTTAAAATTTCAAGACGTGGTGCTCGTTTAAAAACAGTTTGATAGACTATGAGGTTATAATTGGGCCATAATTGATCAAATTAATGCATTGCTTTTTGGGTGACTCTTTCCCAAAAAGTTTTGTATCAAAGATTTGGGATTGTCAAGCTGTAGCAGGCATAATGTGATAATTACTGAAATTAAAATGACACTATGAGTGGCGGTTTGGAAGAAAAGCAAGAACAAGAGACATTTAAGGCAGGGTGTGGCCACTTAGAGAACATCACGACTGTGTGTTTTATTCAGATTTTCCAAAACCGTAGTCTCAGCTTAAGGAATAGTTTGTGAATTAAAGTTAAATGAACATGATCTCAAGCTTCATAATCTATATCTCAACATAAAAACTAAAAGCGATAGACTGACCGGTAGCCGACTCTCCGGGTGTAATGCAAACAGTTCTTGGTGACGTGCGACTGGAAGTGGACTGAGCGGCAGCTGGCTCCACATTCAGGGCAGATGTAAGGAGACTTGTGCTGGTGGATTCTCTGGTGTGACAGAAAGCTGCACTGATTCGGGAGAAGCATTTGGCAAATAGTGCATGTTTTCTAAGGGACAAATAAGAAGAGAAAGGGAAGTCTTAATACTTTTATGATTACACTAAAACATGTACAAATTTTTGTACTAAGGACCAGATTTGCCTGAAGTAACTTAGCCCGAGCTACATAGAGGTTTACACATGCACACACCTGACCATTGGACTCCAGCGCTTGTTGATAGTGCATGGCTAGCGAGCTGTCATCCTGGAACATTTCGTTACACTCCAAGCATTTCAAATTGTGCCTGCAGAGCTTTGATGCATCATCCACCAATGGCATGGCTGCTACAAGAGGAGCACTGCAAGGGGCTGAGATCACTGCAGTTTTAGACTCACCACCTGAAACTTTCCGTTGGATTTGACCTGCGGGTGTCTGTGCTTGAGAGGTGGAGGTGCTGCTGTTTGCATTCGGCGGTCCTGGTGAAGTGGACGCACTGATCATCTGGTCTGCGGGGATGGGCTTCAGGATTAGGTGCGAGCACTGCATGACTACCCCTTTGTCCTTGTGGCCCCTAGCATGAGACAGGAGGCTGCACTTGTTGTAGAACACCAGACTTTTGGCACAGTGGTTGCAGGTGACCTCGATCCGCACACTGCGACGTTCGTAGTGCTGTGTCAGGCTCTTCTCAAGCGCAAATGAGTCTCCACACTCCAGGCACTTGTAGCCACGTGATGGTAGAGCGATACAGGCTGACGTTGGCGGAGAGAGGTTTGGGACGTACACAGGCACAGGATTCATGCTACTCAGGACTTTATTGAAGGCATCCACCACGGAGCTTTGAGAGCTTGTGAAAACTTGAACCCTAGAGACTTTCTTTGAGGCCTGGCCAGCAAGAATCATCTGCTGCTTGACTTGAGATTGTTGATGCTGGGGCTGTTTGCAGGAGGACAGGGCCTTTTGGAGATCACAGGCAGCAGAGGTTACTGTCTGAGGCAGAAGATTGAGGTTAGTAAGATGGACTGTCTTTGGCACAAGTTTGGCATTTGCCAGGCTGGAGGCAGGTACCATGACAGTCTGTTGCTGGATGGCGTTCGCAGCTTTCAAGATGGCACTGCTGGCGCTTTGCACTGATGCAGCAGGGATGACTGTTGCTTTGACTGTAGTGTTGTTCGCCAGCTTTAGGTTGATAACTTGCGAACCAGCCGTCTTGACTGCTGAGACTGGCAGAAAAGCTGTCGCCACCGGTTTAATTGTCATTTGCTTGGTTATTTCAATTGAAGGTCCTCCCGTGGTGGCCACTACTGTTGCTGGCAGAGAGGGCCTCGTGGCTGATGAGAATATTGCACTGGTGGTTGCCATGACTGTAGGGCTGTTCTCTCCTTTTTTCTGACCCTCAGGATCAAACTCTGGGAGGACTCGTGTGACAGTTCGTTTGATTTGTCCAGATGAGGTTTTGATTGTTTTGATCCTAACCTTTGGGATGACCGGGGTGGTGTCTGTGGATGAGGTTGGAGAACCTTTGCTGCTGCCTTCACTGGTGACACTAGATGGGCTATCCGGCTGTCTTGCTGGTGGCCTCTTTAGGGAATCTAAGGCTGATTCTTGCTCCTTCTCTGAAGCTCTGGGGCTTTCACCGGTCTGGGTGGATTCTTTTTGTGTTGCTGGAGAGTCCGAACCACCCAAGTCTGTAGCGCTGGCCTTTTTGGCGCTGAGAGCTGCTATGGCTGCTATACAAGATGAAAGTTTTGTAGAGGACTTAGCTGTTACCAATGGGACACTGGACACATTAGCGAGTCTTGATGACTCCCCGGGTTCCCTGAACTCTTTAATTCGAGACTTGAGGACAGTGTCCTTGAGTTCCTCCTCATGCAAAGTTGCTTGAGACAGATTGTTGGGCTTACAACCAGTGGCAGCGTCATTGTCGTTGTTGTTTTGATCAGGTTTTTGACCTTTTTTTGTTCTGGGTTTAGATACACAATCCACCGCAGTAGATTTAGGACTATGGTCCTCTCTCTTAGGCTTAAAGAAAGTCTGACCTCCCTGCTTATCCATGGGGTCATCCACCTCAATTTTATCATCATCATCAAACTCTTCAGCACTAGAGATTGGACTGAACTGATTGAAGGTAGATGACTGGTTGTTCATTTTCTGTCCTTCCTCTCTGTGAGCTTTCCATCTGTTCTTGCTGTAATGAATACCAGGTGGTATTGTAGACAGGAAGCCATTGTGAAGTCCATTGCCAACAGAATGGGAGAGGCGGTGGGAGTGGACAGGCCCATCCTTCTCTGATACAGTTCCACCATGTTCACTAGCGTCTATGCTTCGGATGTTCTTCACAATGACACTAACACCAACGTCATGCGCTGTTGATGGATTGTGGGCCTCGTCTTTGTCGGCCGTTGCCCTGCTAGTGGGCTGCTTGGGTTGTCCATCGTGGTCATCTTGGTGGCCAGATTCAATCGCAGCTTTAGGATCCACCATGTCGGGGATGTCGAAGGCCGCCAGCAGGTCATCAAAGTCTGGCGTCTTCATATCTCCCATGTTCCTGCTCCTGTTCCAGTGAGGAGATCGCCTGGGAAACACAAATAAAACAGAAAATTATTAATTATGTAGGTCTCGGTAACTCTCTTTGCCGGCATCTTTTTCATGC
The DNA here is from genome assembly GCF_963514085.1 of Chelon labrosus. Lineage (NCBI taxonomy): Eukaryota > Metazoa > Chordata > Actinopteri > Mugiliformes > Mugilidae > Chelon > Chelon labrosus. The sequence continues at coordinate 15,827,826 of NC_140355.1, forward strand.
ATACAAGTTTGTATGCTCTCTATACTGTCTTTGTATAATAGTGTGTATTTGATTAAAATCTAATGCAACAGAAAGATGGAAAGATGGAATTTAGTGTGACTGTATTATTTTTGCTACCACATGTGGTCTCATAGTGAAAAGTAGGTCTGTAAAAAAATCAACATACCAGATCAACTAAGTCTTACACAAAAGGTTGATGCCTTGTGAACTGATGCTTCATATTCAGATGTCTTATGTGTAAAGTTGACCTCTTAACCCTTTGCAGAGATGCATTGCTCATACTTTCGACAGTGGAAAGTGGATTGTTGAATGAATGAATGAATGTTTGTCGCGCAACAAAAACCCTTGACCCACTGGTCCAAACCTTTGGAAATGAATGGATGGACATCATAATTAACATCAACCTTTAAACCCTGATGATAGTGTGAAATACAATGTGAGAATTAAATATAAATGAGGCCTTTTGTTTTAGTGATAGTAAATAACGAAAAAATTCATGCTGAGATCAGATATTTGCTCTGATTTATATTGTATCACTGCTGATATTTTGAAGAACATCTCCATGTAATGCTCGCCAAGCTGGAAACATGCTTTTCAATTTTGCCTTCATTAAGATTTGATTCTGTTCAAATTTTGAGATTTTATCTCAAGGGGTACGATGCTGAGACATAAAGGCAACAATGCGGAAATCTGTACAAACATTTTTGATGATAAAAGAAGGAATAAAGCTGCCAATGCCAGTGAGGTAACAAACACAACAGACCTTCAAAGCTGGGTTTATTGTTGGAGGGTGGTTATACACTCACAGTCAGTATAAAATATTAATAGTGCTCGACTGCAATAGAAACAGATGCTCCACCATTGGAAACGAATAGTTCTTAATTGTTTAATAGTGCCTAAACTTTTAGGGGATTTAGGGGACTAGCTGTTCTCTCCACAATAAAGCCTTAGTTTTGTGGTTTCATTGTCTCCACTTGGCGTGCAAGTGTCCCCTTAGAGTACAACTTCTAAAATACCACCTTAACCATGAATTAGTCACTGCTTTCTGATGCTTGATATTACATTTAGTTCTCTCTTCTCCTTCTCCCTCTTCAAATCAAAGCATGCTCACTTGAAGAAATTACATACATTATGTACGTAAGAGTATGTGCGATTACTGCCACATTTAGACCAGGAAGGGTCACTGACCTACTTCAGAGAGAAAAACACCAGGTAATGAAATAATACTTTTCTTGAAAAGCTGCTGATGCAACATGGCAAGGCTGCACCACTAAATCCCTGTCTACATCAGAGTGATATAGACTTATTGAATGCATATTTTCTGATTTATAATCCGGAAAATATTGCAGGCTACATAGTCTATGTTATTAAAACATTATTGCCACTACTGTACTTTTTCCATCAGAAGATAGCTAATAGTAGATAGAAGATCAGCTAAATTTATTGGAGTATATAAAGAGTAAACATCATGTTAGTGTATGTATGACCTGTAAGCATGGAGAGAATGTGGATTATCATTGTCTTTATTGTCTGGGGCAAAAGCCACAGTCATGGAGCTGCTCTGTTAGTACGTGCTGCTACACCAGTGCTGCTCTTTGATCCAAATGCATGACAGCCACATCTGCACACACAGACCAATAGCTCACTGCCTCAGCTTGGGTTTCAGAAAACAAAAATAAATAAATAAATAAATCCTTAATTCAGCCCAGATGATTGGATAGCTGTAAACATGAGGCCGACGCAAAACATATGACATAAGAGAAGGAGACATGATATGGACAGAGAGGGGAGAGAGAGGACGACAAATGCAGTGAGAGAGGGGGGAAAAAATGGCTGCTGAGCTGTGTGAAGCTGCAGCAGGGGAGAGAGAAAGGCCTGGTGGAGAGAACAGCTAGTCACAGCCATGACAGCCAGAGCAGCCTGACATGGAACAGAAATGAAGATTAAATGCAGACTAATATGACAAATACACAACGCAGAACCTCTCTCAGCAGCGGCAGCAGTTTAATACACATGCACTTTAGCACCTGGAATCAACACACAATGTAAAAGACTACTGCAACTAAAGTGTTTGTGAAATAATGGTGGAAACATGCAAGTGAATCAGCAACTCCTCACCCTCTCGCCTCCGTCCCTCTCCAGCCACTAGCCAAACCTTCTTTCCTTCCTTCCTTCCATCCTGCAACAAATAGAGTCACAACACTACTAACCCACAAAAGACATCCACCCCACCCTGCCCGAAAAAAAAAAAAAAGTCTTGTTTCTTCCCAACCACGCAAAAGGCCCCGAATACAGAGTCAGGTTACAGCCAGGGATCTGGTGAGTGGTGGTGGTCCTGGTATGGATCGTCCTTAGTCATTCTCTGCACCTCTAGCAGCACAGAGACATATTAACAGACAAATAGATCATGCTCCTGTGTGTGTGAGAGTGTGTGTGTGTGTGCTGCAGATTCATAGACTCCCAGCCAGCCACGTCCCCCTGCCCTCATCTCTTCCCAGATCTCCCTGCTCCCCTCGCAGTGAGCCATGCTGCATAGCACTCCGACATCCAGCCAGAAGTGAGCGGTGGCGGCGGCAGCAGCAGCAGCAGGGCCTGTGCCACGATAGCCAGGGGCTGAGCTGAGGAGGGCTGCCATGGAGCAGCCTCGGCTATCTCTATCCCAGTGGAGCACAGAGACGGCATTGTTCCTGTCAGCCCTCCGTCTGCCTCAAACCGGTTTCAGCTGGTTCCGGACACCAAACATAAAGCCCTGTGCTGCAGCACGGCCTCAGAAACACACAAGCAGAAGCAGAGTGCACTCCTCCTAGGAAGTGCTGCAGAAATCTTCTCTAACCTAGGTGCATACTGATATAAAAGTAGAAACATTTTATCCACTGGTGGGGAAAACATGCACCGCCTAGAAATTAGGCCACAAATTCAAACAATGAAGCAGTGCACAGGTTCCAAACTGAAAATAACAGGACATCAAAATAAAAAATGACACATATAAACACAAGAATATTTATTTCCACAAGGTTAGAAAGTGAAAATAATGATAAGAACAATGGATGAATTGAACTAAGAAGAGATCATGATGGTAGCAGAGGCTCAGACTGATACCTTGGCCTGTTTCTGAATCCTATCCCTCTGTCCTTTCACTCCAGACACGACTGTGGTCTCTTTGAAAACTAAAAACCTACACGTAGCCCCCAACAGCATTTCACCCGTCTCTGTAGCAAAGAGTGTAAACAGAAGACAACAGTCTGACATGTGTAAACACAGGCCACTCGTACGCCTACCTCCCCATGCCACCACTGTCCGCCCCCGTACGCCCCCACAGAGACACACATAAACATGCACTTGCATGCATATATAGAGTTAAACGTGGCATACCCTTGTCAGGTTTGTTTTCCACTCTGAGAGATATTCAGGGGGATAAGTCTTCCTTGCAGAGGCCTCGGCACTTGCCTTCACTCAACCATTCCCGCCTCCATCCTCCTCCTCCTCCCCCTCCCTTCCCCCCTCTTCCCACTCTCCTCCACTCGGTCAGCCCTGGATTTTAGCCCCAGTCCAGGCCTCGATTTCTCCCGAAGCCCCCACCACTGCCGCCGCCGCCACCACCACCGCCTCCACGGCTGTGCATGAAGGGATGGACGGAGAAAGAGGGCAGTGTTCAGCAGGCGAATCAGGCCTTTTGTCTCTGTCTGTGCAGGGGAGGCGGGGTGACGGGGGGGGGAGATGAGGGGGACTCTCCACTCTGGTTCTGGAGCAGCAGCAGCTGGTGCAGAGAAAGGAGGGAGAGAGAGAGAGAAAGGGAGACAGAGACAGAGGGAGGTGGGGGAGACAAAGAGGAAATGGAGGAAAAGGAAATGAGCAGGAGAGGTGTATAATACGGGCTTGTATCTGCACACTGTGTTCATATTTGAGGCCTTTGCCACATAATATGATCTAATCTTGATCCTGCACACTTCTTCAATGACGTAAACATATTGTATACATGGCATAGGCCTCTGTTTAGGCCCATTTGTCTGTCCTCATGATATGTATGCCAAGGTCACTTTAGGGTATATAACAGCACAAACGCTGCAAAAACAAGATGGCCTCTTCTGACATAAAACATATAGTGAAGATACAATTTACTCATACATGTGATGATGATAAGCTAGTTTTCATCTGCAAACATGACCGAAATACTCCTGATCTGATTATCCCTGTAGCCCACACAGTAACATACCCACACAGAAACAGGCTTACACAAACAACAAGCGGATGGAAAGATGATATCCCGTTACGGCATGAGTTATACAATATAAAAATATCAAATATTTCATAACCTACCTGGGAGACTGCAGAGAGAGGCTTTCAGAAGAGCAAGACTGACTCTCTTTGGCCTGCTACCAGTCCTGGATACATCTGGCAGACCTACCCAGTGCTGCAGCGTAAATGAACCTGGATTATGCAAAGGACCATGCCAGATTTTATTCTTCAGACACAACACAAATCTGTTTCACACACTGCAAAGGTAGCTGGAGGTGACATGACACAAAGGCCCTCGTGCTGCCTCTCCACACACTACTGACAGATTCAGTGCAGGAGAGGAGGCTGAGGTCGCTCCCCACCCCTAACACAGACAAAGTCACATGACGTCACGTTGCCTCCATTCATGCCGGGCATGAGAGGAGCTGCTGAAAGCTGGCAGGCTCTTTTTTTTTTTCCTCATTCCAGGGATTTCCTGCTCGATAAAATCGCTTGAAAGCTTAACATCAGCACTTTGAAGGCTGGAAAATGTCACCCTGTGTCGGATTTCACTCTCGATTTATTTAGTTTTTACAATCACACTATATCAATGTATGTAGCATGTAGATGAGTGTCTGTCTTTTCCTCAAATGCCCTTAAGTCACCATTACAACCGGCTGTTGTGAACCATTCCCATGAGGCATCCCCTCACTGCAACAAAGAGGTCAATGTGTGGAGCATTTTACAAGAAAATGGCAAATAAATTAGAAAAAAAATATTTCTTCATCATCCTCTAAGCCTTCAGTTTCATCTTAAGCTCTCTCTGGCAGATCACAAATTTAACCCCTTCGATGTCGCTGCTTTTTGGGAGGATCACTATGTAGAAACTGATGCTACAACCAAAAATTTAAAGAAAATATGGATAAAATGCTGCAAAATGCCCCCCAAAAATGCAAGCAATAAAAATACAATACAACATATAGAAAACGCTCGATATAACTGGGTATGTCTGGTTAAAGGAAGCACTAGGACACTCATCCTCAGCCCATTTGCACACAATAAAATAATATTCCTTCCATCTCTGTGCGTCCAGTAACCTCATAATGGCACATTAACTGACACTTCTCCGGCTGAAAGGCCTCCCTTAATGTCTCTCTCTCTCTTTTTTCTTCTTTTCATAAAGCCAGTATTATTATTATTACAGTCATGACACCACTTAATGTGTCAGGTGACGTTTGAAAAGAATGAACAGTATGATGGGAAAATACAAGGACATTATTTTCCCTGCTCAAAACTAGATTTTTTAGCTTGATATTATTCATTATTTTTACATAAATTAGTCTGGGGAAACTTAAAACTGCTATATTATGTGCTAATGTGAATAATTTATGTTGAATAAAGATGGAAATATAACATATAGATGACCAAATATCAATAATATAAGTGTTTTTTTTTATACTTTCAAATGCTGTTTGGTTGTTCCACATTATAAGTGATAAATTTACAGGAATTAGGCTTCATCAGAACACGTGACTCAACATTTATGGACTGCATATTCACCCCACACTGCCATCTGCTGTTTTCACTCCAAGAAAGACTGAAGGAGAGTTTTACAGTTTTTTCCTGCACATTAGTAGCAACACAGTCAAAGTTCAAAACTTATAATTACTGCCTGGACGAATGACGTGGCAAATTGCGCTCTCGTTTTAATTAAGCATTCCGAAAATTAAAATAAAGTGGTCTCCAGTGCAGGCAATCAGACATGAGTGGCTCTTGTATATGTGGGAACCCCAGGTTTGTACCTTCACTGTGTAATGTTACAATTAACCAAAAGAAATCTGGACTAGACCTTGTATTTCAGAGGTATATTAATATATTTCTGGTTTTAAATGGTTTCTCAAGACATTTCCTTGCTACTGGATCTTTTTGTTTCCCATAAAATAGATTTCAGATGGCACTCTGCACTGTGTCCTACCTGTTGCTGCCCTTTGAACATAGGTGACTCATCCCGTTTTGTTAAGGTCACCCTTAGACGAGGACATGATATGTTACGACTCTAACATCCTGCTGCGATGTGTTTGGGGTTATGACCCGAGGAGAGTACCCGGAGGAAGCCCTCAACCTTTTCAGCACAAAATGTTACTTACCTGCGTAGACTCCTTATCTGTCCTTGTCTATTCTCTTCTCTCTGCAATCGGTGTGTCAATACCGTCGTGAAAAGGATCAGTCAAGTATGAGAATTTCACACGGGGCTCATACGTGGGCGGCTCACGCTCTTTGAGGACTGTTTAATTCACACTGCTGTTGACATTTCCAGAGGCATAAATGCTCCGTAATAATCAGTGCCAATAAATGATGTGGACTGTGCTTAACAAGATGACATGTGTTGTATTGTCAAATTCTTGTAACTGAGCAAAGAACAGGTGTTGTCTACAGCAAAAAACGTTTGTATTGTGTTGTTTGACTTTTTTTTCCTTTGCTCACTGCTATGTTTAGAAAACGGCATAACTGTAAGAGGGTGTGATAACGCAGAAGATGAAAGAATAAAATACAGAAATAAACTATCGATATTATAATATAAATGTAAAACTAAAGGATCTGTTGTCATGCTCAGCTGAGACTAGAAAAGTTTGGGGTTAAAACTTGCTAGTTTTATACTTCTTCACTATTCACAAGCTTGTGGTTACTAAGGACCTGGAAATGACTGTGAGCACTTCAGATAGTTTTACAAACTGCTACTGCACAAAAAATATATTGTATTTATACTACGCGATCTGACACCTGTAGAGCATTACAAGATGAGAAATTTAAAATAGTGTGTCAGGGGCTTAAAACAAAAAATATAATGATCATAGACAAGACATTACCCAGATGAATGTGCAAATACAGCCATCAGCCACAACATTAAAACCACTGACAGGAGAAGAAAATAACATTGACGATCTTGTGACAATTCAATGTTCTGCTGAGAAACTTTTGGACCTGGCTTTCAATCGTGAGGATGTTACTTAGCACCCACCTAGACCAGACCAGGCACCCCTACTCCATAGCAATGACACTCCTTGATGCCAGGATGCAGCCTGACACAGGCACACACACAAAAATAGTTTAGGAACAACTAAAAAAACATGAAGAACAGCACAAGGTGTTGACCTGACCTACAAATTCACTAGATCCCAAACTGATTAAGTATCTTTGGGATGATCCACAGATGCCCCTCCTGTCGACACCAAAGGACCCAAAGGCCCCCACTAAAGACACTGTGTTGCCAGACACCACAGGAGACCCCCAGAAGGCCCATGTCCATTCTCTGATGAGTCACCTACACAATATTAGGAAGGTGGTCATAATATTATGAATGATCAGTGTGTATAATTTCTCAAACTTTTTGCAAGCACAAGCTGGATGTGTGCAGCATAGTTTATTACAGTGAAATGAGATAGCCTTAGGAGACTATACTGTCGTATTTCGTAACTAATCTACGCTCCACAGAAGGGGGCGGTAAAGCACCACAATCCCCCAAATGTCCAAAACCATTTGAAGAAGAAGAAGAAGCTTTACAAAATTAAATTGAAATTACAGAAATTATTATGCATTATGGTATGTTTGATGTTATTGATCGTACAGAATGCAAAGTCGAGCATCTATCACCTGCACCTAACGTCTAACTGTTGGTGGCCCAATGCATTGTGGTTAATGTAGGCAAGGAAATAGGGCAACAACAACAACAAAAATGGCAATATAGATCCTTTTATTCTCAAAGAAAAAAAAATAAAAATAAAAAATCCATCCAACAGAGAGAAAATAAATAAATAGGTGTTTTTTTTTTCTTTAGGTATTTCGATTCCAGGTTTAATCAGCCTCTTCTCTACTATATTTTAGGGGGAAAAAAACAACTATTAATACTACTACTACTGATTCTTGTGCAGAGCTTTTGCCCACAGGCTCGTTGAGACGGAAGCAATTAGGCTCAGAAATTCATCATCGAGAAATGACGTTGACACCTCCTGCAATCTCCCTGCAATCTCTGGGCAAACAGTGGCGACCAGTAATTACAGACTATAGATGATAATTTGCCATCATGTCTTTTTGATTTCGGTGACCCGCCGTGGTACTTTTAAACCCCGCCGCTGACGTGCAACTGTGTCAGGAGGGGCATTTAACTTTGATCATTAGTCATTTCCATCAAAGGCACCGGGAGTGTAACTTCAACAAGTCTGCAACTGAGGCGCATCGTTTCACACCAAATAAAAGTCGACTATGGTGGAGATTTTCTAAAGTTAAGTCGAGCTAATTAGGTGCAACTTAAGGATTATTACTCTTTTTCGCTGCTTAGATCTCATTTTCTCTGATAACATGGGCGGAGTGTGTTTATGCTACTCATGGACTTGCAGACCAGTGTGGCCAGTTTTTATTATTCTGGCTGCAGTGCCCTGTATGTTGCACTGCTTAGAGAGTCCTGCAGCAGTAGGTGGAAAAATGTACCCGAGAGGCAATCACTGGGCAGTAGGTAAGAGAAACTTTACATTTTAAAAAGATATGAAATATTGTCTTTTCTTTCGTTTTTTTAAAATAATAATAATAATAATAATTTATGTATATATTTATCTGATGTATCCATGCAGAGAACATCACATACTATTTTCAAGGGTTTGAAATTATTTGCTTTTTGAAACAAATTTGCATATAACAATAATTATATTAATGTGTAATAATAATAATTGATATGCATTTTATGTCATTGCAGTACATTAAAAAAATATTTGCAGTTCAGCTGAATACACTACAAAATGTGATTAAAATTACTGTGCAGTTACACATCATGGCAGGTTTTGGTTAAATCAAACCGTAGCTTGAAGATTTATTACTGGAAGGTCAACGCATCCCGTTGTGTCACAGGTCATTTGATGGGAAAGAAGAGTATTGAGAGCCTGCCTGAGATGCAGGAGGCAGACCCTGACTACCTCACACCCTCAGAAACAGCCAGGCTCACGGGGCTGGGTCGATACGAGCACCTGATGGAGGCTCTGGTGCAACCAAAGAAACAGAAACAGACGGTGGCACAAACTAAAGACAGGCTCCACAGGAGCTGGAGACAAGAGGACAGGGGAAAAAATCTGAGAGAGGTCAGTGTGTGGATATATTTTTTTTTCGCTTTCTATCAGTTATTTTGCAAATGCTAAAAAATAAATAATCATTTTCACTGCTCTGTAGATGTCAGACTGGGTCCTTCGGGCTTTGAAACTGCAAGACACCGACTCCACCTGAATGCAAAACCAAGTTCTGTTTGTAATCATTGTTGCGTGCTCTATAATCACATATCCACACAATATATATATATATATATTTTTTTCCTGCTGTAAAAACCAAACCATTATTTTATCAGTCATTTCAAGTTTCTCTATCATGTGGCATTTTGATTACTGAAGGTTGTGATACATACGCTGAGAACCTGAAATAAATTCAACATTGTGATAACTGCATTGTTGATGTCGAATCATGCTTTGCACACAACACATGACCTTTTGTTGTCGTTTTTTATTTTTTATGTAGTAACTCGTTCATACCAGTAGATGGCGCCAAATATTTACAGTTTTAAGAGCGTGTGGTTTCTTTTTGTTTTTTTTCTAGCTCTCATATGCTTAGTATCTTAACCTGCTCACAATTACATATTGAAATCAGACCAGTTAATAGTTTAATAATGCCTTTGCTCATTACACAAACACCCAAACAAATAAACACACACCACTGTCTGTCTGTTTAGGAATGATGGGTAAGTGGTGAGCAGGGTATTATTAGCCCTCAGGGGTTGCACAGAATGGGAAATGCTAATTGAAACAATTTGGTGACACACATCATTCTCTTAAAGCCAAAGGAAAGTTTTCACTGCAGTCTCTCTTTACTCATTTGTCACGGATGATCGGCGAACAATGGAGGTACAAGCCACTTTCACCCCCATTATGGGTCTAATCCCAGGAGCGAATGGGATAAAGTTTACAGGAGTTAATGAGGAGGAAATAAGTGGGTTGAGAAAAGCATTCTCTGAAAACGCAGAGAGGAAGTCTGGGAGTTTAAGCCTTTTTTCTTTATAACACAGCCACCATGTTTACTCAAGCTCTTTGGGGAGGAAATGCTTGTATGGAAATTTTAAAATAGATTTATACCAATGTAGAAATACAAATACTTTTAATGTTCAATGTTTTTTGTTATTTTCCACCACTAAGGGGTGCTATTTTTAAAATTCAATTTTAAAATGTGCAGTGATTTTGTCTGAAGAATGAAATATATATATATAGGAAATATAATATTTCCTCTTGCACTGTAATTATTTAGTTATTCTTGACATAATCATACAAGTTTCTATCCTGTTTTCATTCCGTCACACATCACTGTCAAATCTAATGTCCCACATATGACAAATTCTCAAGGAAAACTATGGTACTCACACATTTGTTGATGGATTTCTACACAAACAGTTTATTGTATAGAGAAAATAATCATGTTTGATACAAGAAGTTGGAGTAAATCTAAATGAATACAGCTCCACTTACTAGAAAGGGTTTCCGATGGAGTTTGAATTTGTTCTACTGGTAATATATCACTGGATAAGAATGGGTCCGGGATGACTGAATGTAAAACTTTATGGTACAAACTGTTTGCAGAGAAGATAAAGGAGAAGAAAAACACCATTTTTACAGCAAGTTCACCGTTAGTGTCACATGTTTCCTGAAAGTCACCTATGATGATGTCTCATATCCTGCAGGGCGACAGGAGCTCACACAAACATCCATAATTTTACCATCCCGTCATTATGAATGCAGTCAGCTTTTCAAAAGATTCAGCAATATGCATGCTGGCCCTTGGTGTCCATTTTAATCTCCACTCAGTATCACCACGACTTGCCGAAAGACTGAATGTGTTCCTTGGCCTTCATCCTCAGTGAGGCAATACTGGAGTTCCTTGGATCAGCTGAGCACTGGTATGCTTGGGGCGGGGGGCACATAGAACCGATGTGGGGCAGGTGAGAGCTGTGTCCCAGGGCTGGGGAGCTGAGGAAGGACGCCGGCAAGGAAGACGGCATGGAAGGGGGAGGAGAAGGGGTGTAAGTGCCTGGGAGGCCTTGCGAGCTGGTGATGAAGCCTGGGAGTGACTGCAGAGAAGTAGAGGAGGTGATCGGGCAGGAAAGCCAGGGGTCCAGCTGCAGACCGGAGCCCAGGGAGCTGGCGGGAGAGCGGGCGAAGGAGAGTAGAGAGGAGGAGGTGTCCTGGAGCTTGATGGAGCTCACCTCCAGCTTCTCCTGGCGACGCCACTTGGCCCGCCGGTTTTGGAACCACACCTTAAAAGAAAGAAGGATTCTTTTAAATTTTCAATTAACTTAAGTTCAGTTTAATATTTATTCCAGGAAAAGCAAGTTTGGCTTTCAGAAAGAAAGAAATCCATTACAATAAGACAATAAGCTTTAAAACGATAGCCTTTAAACACGTAAAATATAACATTGTATGAGCATTTTTTAAAGTTTTGAAAAGTGAAGACATTATGATGTACTCCAAGATTATTATTATTACTATTTAAGCACTTTATATTAACTTCACTCAATGAAAAGAGACTTTTATAAATGTAATATTATATATTATAATAATATAAAACATTAAACATCTAAGTTTATGTTTATTATATACATATATTAATAAATCTTTTAGAAATAAATCTTATTTGTATTATCCTTTTTTACAATCCTAACAAACAAATAAGGTTGCATTTTTGTTCTACTTTTCTTTCACTGCATGTGCGAATAAAAGGCTGCAGATTCAGCATTTAATGGCAAAGTTAAACACACATGGATATAATTAAAATTAAAATAAATTAAAAGTATAGGCCTAATCTGTTTTTCTAAATTTGTAATATTACATTTTTTTCTTTCTTTTTTTTTTGGACGTCTGTGTTTTGTTAGGAGATGATGCACATACTGAATGCACATGAGAAAGCATCATTATGTTTGTCTTACAGGGAAAACTAACCCTGATCTAATAAAAAATAAATAATGTTGTCGTTTTTTGGTGGGGACACGTACCTGCACTCGGACCTCCGGCAGGTTGACCTTCAGGGCCAGCTCCTCTCTGCTGTAGACGTCCGGGTAGTGGGACTTCTCGAAGGCCCTCTCCAGCTCGTGGAGCTGGAAGGTGGTGAACGTGGTCCGGTTCCGACGGTGTTTCTTCTTGTGGTTCTCGTCGTCGGACAGTTTGCCGTCTCTGTCCGGTGAGTCCGGGCACACGGAGGCTTCCCCGATGCTGCTGCCACAACACACAACTGCAGGAGGAGAAGATGCAGAGTGAGGACGGGCTCCACTTTTTTCCCCAATATAGTAAGTTTATTTATTTATTTATTTATTTTAAAGAAAGGGCAAATAAGAAAGTTATACTTGATGATTTTTGGAGGAAACAAAGTAAAAGTATCAAATAAAAACTTAACAAGTCTTAAATTGGCTTTGCTATTTACTGAAAATTGATTGAATACTTACTGTCACAACCCTCCGAGTAGTGATTTTTCTTCATTTGGGTAACAAGTGCATCCCCACTGCGCTCTGCATCTTTGACCAGATTTTTCCCTGTCATGCTGTATAGGGACGATTTGTGGAAGAGGGTGTCCTCTTTAAATCCCAGTATGGCCTCTATGCTGTGGACTGTGGACGGGTTGCTCCCCGGGCTCTGGACCGAGCGTGCGGAGGGAGACATGCGCTCATCCATCATCATCACTTGGGAAGCTGATCCAAGAAGCCACATTGGTTGGTAAAGTCCAGAAAAAATAAGAAAAAGAAGAAAAATCAAAAATACACACACTCCGAGGAGTTCTTCCGAGTTCTTCTCAGGACTTTTAATTTTTAATAAGTTGAAGTTAAACGAGGAACCAGACCAAAAAAGGATGCTGGGAAACTTGTCCGTGCCAGTCAGTCTCTTGCGCAATGGTTGTGGAGCATCTTCCGAGGCGGCTTTTAAAGTAGTGCCTGCTGTAAGACCCCCTGCTCATGCGGCACCCCCGCCTCACGTCAGAGAAGGGACGTCCTGCTGGATTTTAGGGGGTATCTGTGCGCCCAAACAGGCACCAGCCAGCCTCCCACACCCCTCCCTAACTCCTCCCCATCTCAAGTGCATCAGTCCGTGCTGGCTCTAAACCTACTTACATAAATCTTAAAACCATCTTTCCACTCCTCCAGATGTCATGTTCATGTCAGTCTGAGGAAAAAAAAAAAAAAAAAAAAAAAAAAAAATCGAGGAAGATTAGGCCCGCAGATTAAGGTACAACAAAATCATAATTACAAGATTTCGGGTGAGGACAGAGATTGCAAGATGGCAGCTTAATATTTAATCAAAGCGTCAAGATATTGTTGCCAAAATGAATAGACTTTAGCTGAAGAATTATTGACCTACTGTAAAAAGAAGGCTGTGCTCTTCAAAGCACATGTTGAATAACAGTATAGTTACTTTAATGGGGTCATAAAATTAAAATTAATTTACTAATAAACCACATTTTTATTTTTATTTTTATTTTCTTATAGGTGTTGAGTCAATTAGGGTAACAAAGGCCAAAAATAAATAAATAAATAACAATTTTGAGCTATAGCCACTTAACACCAAACAAAGATGGGCAGCAGTGTGGTAATCCCGCTTAAGGGGATTACATTATTTTACTCAAAAGAGTTAAAACCCTTAAAACTATTTAGCTTTTCCTAATTAAAGAAGGTGACCTTATCCTTTGTTTGCCCAAGAGAGGAGGAGGGAGGGCACACAGAGATCCAACTGAATTTAACGTAAAAAAAAAAAAAAAAAGTAGGAAAGCAAGTGTATGCAAAACCTTATCTGAAACATGGTTTTCTTGTGTGTGTGTGTGTTGTGACAAGGAGAACTTGTGATAAATACCTACCAGCAGCAATGTGAAAACATCTTCTCTGATGCTTTTAACTCACCAAAATAAACACTAAAGATATGGCTGAGGCTGGATTGAAGAGCTCACTTATTATTGGTGAAACAGGTTGCTGGATCCATTTGTTTGTTAGCCTAACCTTATAAATCACTTTTGTGAAATAGGCCCTTGTTTTTTATTGTTTTTTTTAGGTCTATGAAGTAGTGTTAGACCCGATGTTACCCGTGGCAAAAGCTGAATATTCAGTTAATTTCTCATTAGCTTAGCTTGACATCTGATTGCACACAGCTTGAATGAGGCTTCTCATTAGTGGTGATCTGCATTAGTGGTAACCCTAAAGTGTCACCGCTATGCAGAGACAGTGATGAAAGACAAATGTGTCAGTGTCTAAGGGTTAAGACGTTTCAAACTTTTTTGAAAGTGGTGAAATTGGAACAACTTGAGAGTTTTTAAGTAATAAGTAGGCAATAAACTGAAAAGCTCTCCCCTGAACTTTAGCTAAATTTGGCATAAACACAATCAATCAATCAATAAATAATTAATTAAATAAATAAAGTCTTTCTAAATTAGTAGCCAAAACTCAAAAGGAATAGTTGGCAATTTGTTTTTCTTGCTGATAAAATACTTGCTCATGTCTGTATGGTAAATATTAGGTAATCTATCTTAGCATAAAAATTAATCAGAGGCAAATCGGTGCAAACAGCTGTCCTGGCTCTGTCCAAAGGTAACCCTAAAATCTCATTAGTGCAAATGTAATTTACGTTACTAGCAAACTATTTCATTTAACCATCGTTTTAAGCTATTATTTATTTTAACTGTTTAACTGTTGAAGCGAACTCTTCCCACCTGTTAGCAATGACTTTTAGCTAACCGTTTTAAACGTTTATAGCCGTTACTTTTGATTAACTCGTTCAGCTGTTTGTCCGTTATGTTACTTTTAGCCGTTTCAACAGTTTCTAATTATTTTAACGGCTTATCCCTTAATTTTGGCTAACTAATTTAACCGTTTATCCCTTCAGTTTAGCTAACTATCTTAACGGTTTATGTGTTACTTTTAGCTAGCAACTTTACCTTAAGCCATACGAACTGTTTATCTGTTGCTTTTAGCTAATTATTTTAACGGTTTATCCATTTATTTTAGCTAACTATTTTAACGGTTTATCTATTGCTTTTAGCTAATTATTTTAACGGTTTATCCATTTATTTTAGCTAACTATTTTAACGGTTCATGTGTTACTTTTAGCTAACTATTTTAACGGTTTATCTATTGCTTTTAGCTAACTATTTTAACGGTTCATGTGTTACTTTTAGCTAGCAACGGTTTTATTCATTACACCGGGCGAGTTAGTTCATTTATTCTTTACCTTAAGTATACGAACTGCTTATGTATTTCTTTTAACTAGCTGTTTTAACGGTTTATCTGTTCATTTGAACTATTTTAACTGTTTATCTTTTGATTTTAGCTAGCTATTTCAACCTTTTATCTGTTACACACCAGGCTAGCTATTTCATTTATCCATTACTTGAAGCTATTGTTAATCTGTTGCTCATCACTAAACTATCAACCGTTACATTTAGCTAACTATTTAATGTATACAGTACATTACTACTAACTATTTTAACGGTTTTCGATTATTTATTCCCTAATCCATTTCATTTATTTATTTCAACCATTCACAAAGTGCTTTAAGGAAACTTAAGACACTGTTTATTCACTGCATTTCAACATTTTATATATATATTTTTTGTGTGTGTTTTTATGGTGCACCCTAATCCTGAATAAGAATCAATAGTTTAACTTGTAGATGAACTTTGTCATTAGTTTTTGCAGTTTTATAAACGAGAGGTAAATATAAAACAACTGTGTAACTTGCCTAGCTTGCACTTCCTTTTCCAGTAAAAAGAAAAATCATATATTTAGCATTGGAATAAGTTAGTTTGTCCTCTGATATCCTGATCTGGGGAGAGAGACAGAGGGAGAGACAGAGAGAGGGAGAGAGAGGGCACAGGCTGACAACCTTGGCTGCTCTGATCCTATTAGATGTAATCTCCAGACCTTACAAATCCACAGCCGTTTAAACTTGGGTTCATGTGAAACTCTGAAGGTTGTAGCTCCCCGTCCCCCACCCCTATTCCGTTCAGCTTAATCATTACAAACTGTTTGGATAATGCTCAATTAAATTAAGACCAATTTCTTTACTTAGTGCACTAACCCATATTCAGGTGGATAGGATTAATTGTGAGTTAATCTTAAATATTTAATGGCTGTGCAGCAGAATTTGTGTGTGACTGTCCATTTCAAGCCACTAAGGATTTGAAATCCGAACATAAAGCCCCATGGAAACATTTATGGCACGGTGTCTTTTTCCAAAACCAGGAACGCTATGACTGGCACAAAAGAAGAAACATTACCTTAAAAGATATTTTCACAAACCAACACATTGCTTGTATTCAATATACATCTTTATTTGAACAATACATTTGTCTGTTTCCATATATATCGTCAGTGTTTATGTACATTGTTTTCACTTCAGTCAGTATTTTAAAATTAGGATTTGTGCAAATCTGCAAATGTCTCTGCAAATATTTCAGGCTCAACAGTTTTTATTACCTTTAAACTGTGTGTGTCTTTAAACTTGTGAAGATGACCTGCTTTGAAGTAACACCGAAAGAAACAAAAAAAAAAGCTAACTCAAACACCACATACAAAAGAAATCTAGAATAACCATGGAAGCAAAAGGACAGTTGAAATACTCAGACAGGATTTGTATTCTATAAGAAAGTTTTGACATTGTCATTTATTTGACTTAATTGTCTCATCTTGTGGCAGATAGAGGAAAATTTTGAACATTTTATCATAAATAATTAGAATTTTAAAGATCATTGTGGCCTGTGGACCATAAGAACTTTGTGGGTATGTTTCAGGGACACTCACTTTTTCACATCATCACCTAAAATAAAGAAAACAAAAAACAATAATGTGGGAGAGATAGGGCACCCTGCTGGCCACGATTTAATGCATTTTATTGCAGTGATAAGCTTTATATTTAGTAACAGGCTAACAGGGAAACGTTATAGTAGATCATTCAGTAGATACAGACTGGTAGTTGTAATAACACACTGGTGAAGCCAGACTTGTTTTGCATTAGATAAATATGATTTGCATTTTACAGTGTGACTGAATCCCAGACATTTTACCACAGCTTGATGTGCAGATTCCCAGAAAGTGGTGGAAATTGAATTTTCTCGTCTTCTCGTCTTCGAACACATACGACCATTCACATGACGGAGCACTTCTCCTCTGCTTTGCTCTTCAGCTCGGTGACAGTGGCCGAGGCCTTCTCCTTCAGCTGGTCCATGTCCATGTTCTGCAAGTTTTGAATCTGGCCCATGAGGGACTCCTTGCTCTCCTCCTCTGTGGCGTCCTCATCCACCATCTTGAGCAGCTCCTCTGGCACATCCACGTCGTCCCCAGCCATCTCGAGCATGTTCTCGTCCTGCTCGCTCTGCAGGTGACAACATCGGGAAAGAAAACAAGGTCAGAGCCCATATATGTATAGCTGTATGACAGCAGATTGTGGTGAATTCATCTGATTACCGATATTAAGGCAAAGGAAATCAGTTTCTACGCCGAATAAGTGCCAAAATAAATCTTTTAGTCAGGCAGTTGAAGGTCCAAACTAAAGAATAACCTAAATCAGTTCATAGAAATTTTTCGCCAGATATATTTCTTCATGTCAGAATCCTCACAAATACAATATGAAATCATTTTTGTGGCAGATAAAAATCTTACTTTTTAGATGGCTGAACAGGATGATGCTTCCTTTTTTACACTATTGGTTGAACGTGTTTTAAAAAGATTCAGTCAGTGCTGTATCTGGCCACATCTACAGAATCTAGTACCAAAAAGGCTAACAATGTTTTGTTGTTTACATGACTGAGCCGGAGACTGTGCCTTTTTGAATGTAAACAACTTAAAGGCTTTTTACAGGATTAATGTGTAGCTTGACGGCCTGGTTTCCGGGTTCCATTGCTACACTAACCTGGAAGCTAACCCGAGTTCAGACAGGAACACATATTGTTAAACACTCATAGTTTATAACAAAATGGCTCTGATTAGTTGCAGGATTATCCAGTTGTGTGCAGAGACTTTTTTTTTTCTCTCTGTATCAGTTGAAACACGTCCCATAATAAAATTCACTGGTATTTTGATTAGAATCGACTCTGGAGCCAAGCTATAGCTAAAAATGGTTGATTAATCATGTTTACTTCCTTTGATTTTACACGTTCAAAACTTTTATTTAATACTTATGCTTAATCTGGTTGGGTCTGAATAAAAATGATAAGACAATAATAATGCAAATAACGCAGCAAGCAAGTACTGTAGATGAACTCTGTGATCTGTCTTAATCCACGTTCAAGTAACCGCACTCGAGGATATTCCCGCGGCCTGTGATTTCTGAACATTTGCGAAGCAGATACGACTTTCCTCTGACTTCATTATCCACGCAGCCACAATTTTTTTTGTCATTGCATCATAGAAAAGCTAAATTTAAAGCCTTTTCAACAAACCAAATCTAATCACTTAATATCAGGAATGGTCATGCAATAGGCACAGTACTGTGACTACTTTAAACTTCAATCTGTGGGATTATCTCAGACCTGCTTTAGCCTTTCCTCTTCCAATCCCAACGATAGTCTAAAGATATCTTCCATAGTGTTGCACGAGACCCTAATTCCATAAGATGAACAACACCAATGTGCTGTTTATTCTCACACATGTTCAATGTATATATATATATTTTTATTTTTTATTTTTTTCTTACTCACACTGATAGCTTGTATATGTGTTCTCAACCACCTACCCATTCATATAAAAGAATCAACATAATGGGATCCCTTTTGCGGTTTTATTGTTACTGAAAATCAATTTAAAATGCAGATTCCTGCTCTAATGGATAGACTTTGGTCTTTGTTATTTGTTTGTCATTTTCCTTTCAGAGTGACTTACAATGTACACATCATTATGAGGGAAATAATTAGATTTATACTGTATGTGTTGCTTCCAGCAGTTATCGCTGCAGTGTATGTGCTGTTTCAATTTAAAAGAAAAACTGTGAAAACAAATGCACCCATTGTTTAAAACACAACACAGAACAAAAAGATAGAGGATGCAAGAAAATCCACCTGCAGACAAGGTCGTCTCTCCACAGGCTTTTATTTCAACATAACAATGTACAGCTTGATTAGTTTTGTAGTTCGCCAATAGATTCATTTGTAGGGCCAGAAATATATCGACTAGCCTTCTTTAAACGGCTTAAATGAAATCCTTACATACCTTTGTCGCTCCCTCCATTCTTTAAAATCCTTGAATTGCTCAGTTTACACCCACTAAAGTCGATTCTGTTGTTTCTAAGAGCCAGTTCACCCTGACTGGTTCTTCCTAATGAGCCCAGGACACCTGCTCAGTGGCATTTGACTTTGTAAGACTCAAGGTGCAATATGGGACGCGTAGGCTAACGTCTCCAGGACGTTGGTCTTTCTCACTAATCTGTTGGCATGGCTTCCGCCTCCTGTTGTCCGAGCTGCAGCTGCCAAGTGCTGCTGTTAGATCACGATAACCTCCACTTACCATGAAGCAGCTATTTCTACCTGCACAGACAGGGAGTTTTCTTCTGCCATTGGTGGGTACAACCCGTACTGCCAATTATAATTAGCAGTCTTTACTATATGACTAAAAAAATGTGGTATATGATATAATTTAAATAGTATACAAACGTGTAAAAAATCTTTTATAATATAATGTAGTTGCAAGCAGATAGAATGTTTTATGACCAAGTTTAACCCCTTCTGTGGTTGTTCTGCAATCATAGGGGAATTTTTAATTAAGAATTTCATTATTAAACCCTTCATAATGTCCCCAACTTTATTTAGAAGTACATTAAACTATTTATTAACTGATTGCATATGGCTTATAAATGCTAAACGCCTAAATGTAGAGTTTTAAAGTAAAGTGCTACCTTGATGACAATAAACCATTATAAGATTATGTCTTTGTAAAATTAAGTTCATTAATGAACAGAAGTGAATAAACTACAACTATAGGGATATGATTAATTACCTTAGGCAGTCTGTATTTATCTCGCAGGCACACCCTCAGCGTTGCCCTTTCTGCCTTCTTGTGCAAGAAATCTGCATCTCTCTCCATCCTGGACGGACAAAGATTATATATTAGTAAAAAAACAAAACAAAAAAACAATCGCATTAATGCTGATTTAAATCTGTATTTTTCCCAAAGCACAATACTGCAAATTACAGTTGCTCTTGTAAAGATGTATTTTTCCTCTTTGCATTACGCTGTTTATGAAAAACAGTTTCTTACCAATGTTTCATTCTGTTTATCTTTTACCGAACCTTCATCCAACCTGATTTATATTCAGAGGCTCAGTCTGCGGCAGATCAAAGTCATCACAACATCCTCAACTTTGTGTAAATGCTGTGCTAAAATTACATTTCACGTATGGGTTCTCACTATGTTCTGTTCTGCGAAAAAATAACTGATAGTATGTAATTAACACACAAAGCTGTATTGTGAACATCCATACTGATGTTTTCATGTTTGCAGATATACCATGTTTAATTTCAGGTACAACACAGTTATATCCACAAATCATAAAGCACATACTAAGGCTGCAGCTATGTTAATTTAACCTTTCTTCTGATCAAGCATGTTTTAATATTTTAATCTTGATTCCAAATGATCAAAGGCAACTCTCTACTATAAACATCATCACTGATTACTGTCCTGTAAGTTGCAGTATGTGAAAGCCGGCGTATTCCTGCACTGGGGGCTCCCACATACTTTCCCTTAGCCAATTAAAGATGGGATTATTAGGGCAGACTGAGTCGAGCAGATTTGATATTAAGCCAAGACACTGCAACTTGAACTGTAGTGAAACGACAACAACAACAACAGTGTATTGAAGTTTTGAAAAAAAAAAAAAAAGAATACAAAAACACTTGAAAATGTTCTTTATGGCCAGATTGTACAGCCTCTTGGACAGTTTGCAGAAGGAGCATACCATCTTTCCTGTTCTCTCTTACTAGTCTAAATCAAAGGTCAGATCATAAATTTTTGCTGAACTGAATTAATCAAAAGAAACACACACTCATGTTAATATCATTCATCAATGTCATCTTTTAAAACAAACAAATTAAGTCTTTAAATACGGGGGAGTAGAGAGGCAGGATTAATCTTGTTATGCAACACAGCCTGACAGATCTGCTTGAAGCTACTCTGCTTCAGAAAAGTCGAAAGTTCAGATTTATTCATTTTCAAAAGAAAATATTTTACTCATTTATTTAATTTAGGATGAATTCATGATACTGGATCATTTAAATTAGTTAACTTTTGTTAAAAGTAATATGCTTCAGTGTGTTAATGATAGCGAGGAACGCATTAAAATGGATCCTTTACAAAGAGCTAAAGCAAATGATGATTTTAATAGCAATAAATGAATGATTCAGAACAAGACAAAAAGAAACAGATGACGGATTATCGATCCAGGCTCAGCATGACATGTAGCCTCGGTGGATTATTGTGGAGAAAAATTTGGAAAAAATAAAGGATCCACTATGGTGGTGCCTCTGCTGTGACCTTCAGCGACAGATACATCTGTCAGAAACACAACTTATTGATTGTTAACATAAACAGATAAAAAAAAAAAAACACATTAGCTGGTACTTTTAGTTCAGTTTAGATTTGAAAAATAAGTGATAAAATATAGAGGGAAAATGTTAAAAAACATGATGGGGCAGAAAACACCTTGTCAAGGTCAGTGTGTGCACTCTGCAGCCATACTGTTCTCAATGGGCCAGTGGCATCAATTCAAAATGGAGTACTGTCGGTGCTGCTACTTACTTTTCCTCCACCAATTGTTTTTGGTACTCTTCATACTCCTCTCGTGTCATCCCTGCCGCTTTGGCTGGATCTGAGGGGGTGGCCTCCTCTTCTTTGTCACCTCCACCACCAAGACCAATTCCTGACAGGGGGTTCCCAATCATGCTCTTGATCAAGAAAGCCATCTTGAGTTGTGCGACTGTCTAATCTGCAAGGACGAAGATGTTTTTGTAAATGAAAATGATGCTGCTTCTCTTATGGCGCCCTTCGCTGTGGCTTCCTATAGCCGTCAAATCCAGTGGTAGCTCTCTAGCTAACCTGCTGCTTGTCCATAGAGCCAAGGACACACTGACGACAAGCAACAGACACATACACACACACACTTAAAAACACACACACACGTTTTGCCTCGGCCATAATCTGGATTTAATCCTTCCTACTCCGCTATGCTAAGAGGCAGATGGCCTGTTTTCTCTCCATTTCTAAACCATGCAGACCTTTGTAAATATCATCTTTGTGTCACTTTAACTCTTTGTGCATGTTCTTGGCAAAACTTGGAGCAGAACACATCAAAAAAAACTTTTGGAGACGTGAATCCTCAATTTGTGACTACACATGTGTTGCTTCCGCCCACTGCTGCTTAATCATATTAGTGAAGTACGGGCCGCCCCGTGCACAGCTTATACTGCCGAGACCAGGCAGAGTAGAGGGAGAGCAGTGGGATTACAGTCTTGTTTATCCCCATGAAGCCATCCTTCATGCAGCGCTATTGTTCAGTGGGAGGATGATTGATAGGAGGATGAGAGATGGGGAGGAGACAACTCCCATTTCAGTTAACCACAATCACTCCATCCTATCTAGCTTGGTGAGGAACCTGTAGATTACATTTTTGAGCAATCAAAAATATTCAAGGTGATTGTCTGCAAACAAATGAGTCTTAAAATGTATATTTTTGTTACTTTTCAATTGTTCTCTTTCCATGAAGAGGACTGCAGGGCTCTGTATGGGTAGTACTATGCCACAAGATAAGGAAATATATTAGGCCTCTTGTTAAATCTACGATCTTAGAAATTGTCTACTCCACCTTATATTTGCCACATTGGGCTGCAGGACTGAGCTATACACATCTTAAGCACCCAAGAGATTCAAACATGGTCAACTTCGATTTTCTCTGTAAACTTTAGCTACATCTGCATATCCATAGGAAACAACCAATATGTCATGCCAGTATTTCCTGTATGCAGGTCACATAATTATCTTATTCACTTAATAGAGATATCCAGCAAACTGCTTCAAATTCTAAATAATTCCAGATAAGCTTTCATTGTAATCCAGTACTTCGATATCAGTGTCTTTTATAGACATCCATTGTTCCCAGAAGACGAACTGGTAGTCCTTTGACTTTTTCTATACTGACTTCATGAGCCTGACATTTAGGGTTTTATAGTGAAATATCACAAAAACTATGTAATGGATTGCCATGACATTAATGTCCTTATCAGGATGAATATGTATCTAAAACGATTTGGTTTTCAAAAACCACAAGTATTTTAAGTAAGCTCATGAATGCAAAAAAACAACAATAAACCTGTTAGTTTTAGCTGTAGCATGTGTTAAATCAATGTTAGCATGTTAACATGATCAACTCAGCTGTTTATAATCTGCATAATAGCATCGCCTGTCAGAATGTTAGCGAGCCTGCATTGGCAGTTAGTTTAAAGCGCCGCTGTAAAAATATGGTACAGCATCATGGACCTGCTACCAAGACTCTTAATATTGTTGTAAAGCCAGGTAAATGTTTTCAGTGGATTAGTAATGCAGTGACGACAACGCTTTAGCTTTTACAAGCTTGTTATCTTTACGACACAGTATAGAACACTTTATGAGAACCTATAACTGTGCAGTTAATAAAAGCTCTATAACACACTGTAAGGCTCCATATATGTGTATTTATGCATCTGTGTCATGCTAATTTGTCAGCCCATCACTTATGAATGCTTCAACAGATAGGGGCTGAGAAATACAGGGAAAAACATTTTCATCTGTTCTTATAAAAGTAGTCATATTAACACACTCTGCCATAATATGTCATATAAAATGTCTATACACTGCTTATAAATGCAAGGTGTGTCATGTATAACTACAGAAAGCAAATAATAATAAATGACTATATTAAACAACTGCTCTAGTGGTGCAATTTGCCTTCGGTGTGGCTTTTAAATAAAATAAGAGGTGCAATTACATATGTTATGTCATGTAACATGCATATGTAATTTGAAAAAGATGCATAATGAGTGGCATGTTTCTCAGCTAATCAAACAAAAAGCAGAGATCAGAGTAATTTGTGTTTACTGTTTTAAGTAAATTGTTCAGATAGAGGATATGTCAGATTTTGACATGTTTGACTGAAAACATATAAACAGAGGCCGGAATCCGATGTCTGGGTTGCCATCACCAGCATTTTTGTAGTACTTTATACAAAATTGCACATTTCAAAAACACAGGTTCATTTGTTTTCAGTTACTTTTGTGAAATAGCACTGTGGCAGATTTCAGCTTTTGCAAACAAAATCTAATGGACCTGACCAGACAGAAATACTGAAAGGAACATGTTACATCTTGTTGGAAATCCAGAACAACAAGTTTCACGCTGGCATTCATACACACTTTCCTGATCAAATTAAAAATCTTCAATTAATTAAAACAAACTTCCTCAACAAAACCAATTATTTTCAAGTACAATAACTTACAATCTGAAAATAATCAAATCAAAAACAAAAAAAAAATTACGAAAAATGGACATTCCCTCATTCACACAGGCTTGTTTTATAAACGCATTTCATCAAAAGAATTTCTTTGCCGCTGCTTCTTGTTGACTTCTACGAGAAGGAAAAAAAAAAACAGAGACACAAAGAATTAGACAATTGATCATTAAATTACTCCAGCAGGATAAACAAAACAAACAATGTCTTACTTGTACATGATGTAGCAGAAGAACAGAACTGATTGGATGACAACAAAGATTGCAAAATGAACAGTGGATAAACAGGAGGGCATGGGAGGCACTTCGGGGCACTTCACAACTTTTTCAGCAGGATTCTGCGCATAAAAACAAACATAAGAGATTTAGTCAAATTAATAATAATCTCTGCTATAAACTGCTTGAAGTGGGACTCCAAACTACCTGAGCGTTACGCTGGACCAAGTGCTCCACATCTCTTCTGACTGTGTGGAGATGTTCCTTGATGTCGTTGAAGTGCTGAATAGTCTCATACGTCCCCAGTCCACCGGCATTCCCCTGATGTTGGGCAGAGCCAATCTGTTTCAGTGACTCATGAAAGGAGTTTCTGCAGAGACAAAGAGAAAACACACCAAGTGTCACAGAGTTCACAGACCCGAGTGCAAACAGTCTCTGTAGAAGCACTTTATCATGACCCTTAATGCTGCAAAAAGCAAAAACCATTGAGTGAATACATGTTGGGAAACAAGATGCACGCAAAATATGCTGTGTGGTATTGTTTATTTACAGTAATATAAAGTGTCCAAAATTAATCTCTTAATCCCTATTCACTGGAGGCTACATGTTCTCAAAGTTCAAAAAACAGAAAATTACCATCTGATAAAAGAGGTCATGATTGCTAAATTAATCCCTGATAAAAACATGTTCTTACAACAGATTACAAGTACAGTAGGTTAAGAAACAGGGGAGCACTATCGGGATTATGAAATCTATAAGAGGCTAGCTATGAGGCTAAAGATGAAATTAAAATGTTGATTGAAAAAAATTTAACAAAGCACTTGATGGCTGGAAACCTTCTGAATGTGCTGCACTATATTTGAGCGTGAAGTTAAGAAGCTTTAGAAGAGAAAAGTGATGCAGTTCAAGGCCACAAGGTACATGTTTCCATGAGAGTCAGAGGAGACTTAAAGAATAATAATAAAGCTTGTTTTATACTCCTGCAACAGATCTAGGCAAAGCAAATTCCGTAGCCTATACAGGGGGCTTACATTGTTGTAAACATTTATTCTGGTGAGCTGGTGTCTCTGCATCATTTTGCTGTTAAAAACACCAGTGAGGCATGACCTGAAATATATTTTGACAATTCTTTAATGCAGTTTAGTTAGTTTGTACTTGATTTACACCAATGCTATCACTAGAAATACCACAGCTAATATGCTGTAGTGACCATTAGTGACAGACTAGCACAGAAATTGCTGTCTAACTGGCCGTCCTGCCTTCTTAAGCATTATCTCAGTGTTTTACTGTGCTGTCTAGGTCGAATATGTTGACCTTTCACTTGTCATCCTCACACGAATCACAATTTGTGATTTGTGACACGCAGTCTTCAGTTCTGTGAATCCAGGTTCCAGGTTACTGTACTCTTTGGGGTATTTTTTTTTTTTGGAGCATCAGTGTTTGTCCAATTCTGTTCTGACTGCTTCCAGACAAAACTTCAAAGGTCAGCCAGTCTCTTTAGTCTTTACTATACTTGTTGTGGTTGTGCGTCTATACACAAAGTAAAGACTAATATGTCTTATTAAAACATCTTTAATGGGTAACTTTTTGCAACAGATTTCCTTTCTGGAAGTGTCGTGGAGGTAAAGAAGAGAAAAAATTATGGTCGAGAGAAGTGGAAGTCACTGCCAGTATCCTCTAAGTTAGTATCTTCTATGCTGAGGTGGTCCAGTAGTTATAAGCCCTTTAAGACTGGATGCTGCTTATGTATCTCTTTTTTACATGAATGAAAACACTTTTAGGTTTTTAGAGTGCTCTTTAGGGTATTAATGGTTTAGAGAAACATAATGGTTTCCTACTGAAATAGTGCGGTATTAGGGGTCTTCAACAGATCTTCAACACTCACAACAGACCTCAAAATATACAACTGCTATGCCTCAACAGTTACTGAATGTGAAATCCAAATCTGTACGTCCACTTTCAATTTCGCCAGTAAATGAAATTACTGTGTAGATCACTCTCAGAAGAGAATGAATGTGCCTAAGCCTGGATCACATTTCTCAGCAAAATTAAATTTCTTAAAGATGATTACTGACAGGGAAAAAGCAATATGTTTCTCTTATCATCTTAAACACATCTAAGACGATTAAGAAGAAAAAAGTGAAATGACAAATGAGCAGAGCTCCAGCAGAGTACGTAGGAAGACTCTTGGGAGGGATGATTGTGACAAGAAATCATTTGGAGGGAAACCATGTTTCGCTTTTGTATGACAGATGTATTTAAAGACTACTAATCGGATAAGGACGAAATGGTGCTAAGATGTGGCCTTTTCTTGCACGGCCACATGGCCAAGGTCTGAAACAGGGATGACATATAAACAAAATCTAATTTGTTTCACAGAGAGGGGAAAAAAAAAATCTCCCTTGAGAAAGTAAGTGAGCGTTTATTAAACCCTACGTCTAATCTTCATTCACTACAAGTGACCCATTTATGAGCCGAAAGCCTTCTTTGTATGTTTGGAGTCTGAGATGAAGTCTTATCATAAACTCCGTGTTAAAAGACGGGTCAGGATAAACTGAGGACTTAATCTACAAAGTAATACAGATCAGTCGCTCACATTAGCACATTAGACTGAGCAGCTGCAGCCTTTTGCCAGCGTCTGAACATATTTACTGTGTCAATCAACTTGCTCCTTTGCACCATCTTAACTTAAAACATGCTTTCTTAAAGTCCTTCCAGAAACTCAGTTATCACCTGCTCACTATAAGATTTAATACACTTAGAGAACTAAGAGGTTGCACGTGGGTAAGTGGTCGCTAGGCTCGTGTCAGTTTGGGGTCAACAATACAATAAAGAAAATCATGTATGCAAAATCTTTTGAGGACCAATGTCCTGTTGGATTTAGGGCATACAAACAGCTTGATTCTTTTATGATACACGAGGCTAAGAGATTAATGTTACATAAAATAAAATCTTTAATATCTTGTGATTCTGATTAATTCTTTATGCAGATGGTGTGTTGAAATTAAGACACAGTCAAATGGCAGCTACAAGAACTGCAGCAAAGTCTGTAAGCAAATTAATAAACTAAGACTTTTTAATTTTCTACACAATTAAAAACAGAGCTGGAGGTTGACAAACTAGTGAAACTAGTTAGATAAATCATACATTAATTATATGTGAATGTGAAAAAAATCCAGTCACTAATCTAGAAGTAGGGTTTTGTTTTTTTAATCTGTCGCGTGACCACAAGCATCTTATCTGACTAAATACAAGCTCTACGAGTCAGAAATTACATTGTGTATACCTAATCAGGCTTACTTACTGTAGGATCCAACATTAAACAGTCATTTCAGACTTTAGCCATAGAAGACAAACTATGATAAAATCTCTTAAGATGCATTATCTTAACATTAAAAATGTGTGTGCTCGGTCATCTGAGAATGGCAAAGGAAACCATTTTTATAGTTAAAGAAGGTGATTCCAGATGGATATTATATGTATCAGAAAGGACCCAAGTCTTATTCATGGAGACAATATATCTAAAAATGTGACTTTCTTGTGCAGTCACAGTTTCCCAAATGGGCTGTTTATCAATACCAATAAAGCAAACTTCGAACTTGACATTTTTGACTCCAAGGGACAGACTGTGGGACACAGTATTGTCATTCTGTAACTGGAACACCACTTGATGGTGGTTGTGGTTGTTGTCCACACAAGTTACCCCCCGATGTGTCCTCGATAAAACGGGTGGGGCAGGTACACACCCAAAGTTTTGTAAAGAAGTCCTGCTTTAGCTCCAATTCTGAATTGTACAATAATGAAACTCCTAAAATGTATTTTATTTTAACACGTCCACAATAAAAGAAGAGGTTTAGAGGTAGGATCCACGCACAGTGATGATTATCCCATTTAGTGGTGAGCTTGTGTGTGCACGTGCCTCTCATCAGGCACTGTGGAGGAAGCTGTCACAGCAGCTGGATTATCAGGCTGGCAGACACCTGTGATGTTGCCGCCACTGCATCCTGAGATTAAATATGATTTGAGGGATTTAATCGTCAGGATTTCCCTTGTTTTCCTCAAGTATCACGGCTCTCTCTTTATGCTTGTTGCAAAAACAACAGCTAGTTTTTTAAGAAGAAACAATCTGCAACAACAACAAATGTTCTCACTTACTTCAGCTCGTTCAGATTTCTGAGAACCTCCTGTTGTGTTGCTAGGACGGAGCCCAGCTGTTGACCGGAAGAATCCACCTAAGAGGGAAATACAGAACGATAGTCTGAAGGTTGAACACTATATTGTTGGTGTCTGATAAAGCCATCATAATACATGTTTCTTAGTTTTGATTATCTGACATATGAAGTGTTTACTTTGACATGAATACGTGAACATCACGTGTTTCCTAATCATGACAAAATATTATTCATTTGTCTCATCAAGTTTACACCAGTCTCTTATCATCCAAATATATTTTGAAAAACAATTTGCAAAACATTAAACATGCATTTCTAAATGTAACATGCAATACCAAAACCCAGACAATATGAGATTATTTGCAGCCCTTAACACCACATCCCTTGCTTCTTGTGCGGGTGCGTTTCTCATTGATGACGTGCTCACCTGCCCTGACTCAACGTTCGTCCCCTTCTTGGCAACCTCGTCCGTGATAGCGGAGACATATCGGCGCTGCTCATCCAGAATCATAGCGAGCTGGCGGTGGAGCTGTTTGATTTCCAGATGGATCCGGTTCTGGCCTTCAAACACCTGACGGATCTCCCTGTCGTTTACGCTCTCATACAAATCCTCAACTGAAGAGGATACAAATATTCAAGATTAAAAAAAGTTAAATCTACAGACCTTTCATGGTGTATTGTAAAAGCAATGTTTGGACTTATTCTTTAGTCTTTGAATTTTTTTTTTCAAATATTCTAACGTCCCAGATTTTCTATAAAAGCGAATTCATAGTTTTATGTTTTTTACACCCTGCATTTTTATTCAGGAAACTAACTTGGCTCTCCTTGGACGTCTGGGTGCTCTTTCTGAAACTCCTCTTTCTTTTTATCGAGCTCTTGCTGGAAGTTCTGAAATTCCTCCTGGTACTTGTCCTTCTCTTCTTTAGGAATCTCAGAATCGACTGGAGGCTTCAATGGGAAAGACAAAAAAAAAAACCCCTCTGTGAATTCAATAGAGGCTGCGCTTAGGCTATATGGTGCACACACATGCATGCGCACACCCACACAACTAGAGAAAAGTAAATGACACACACACAGGATTGGAAAAGGTTTTAGGAGCTCTAGGAAAATGTAGTTACCGGCTGCTGGCCTGGCTCTGTGAGTCTGAATAACAAGAAGGACAAAACATCGTGGTCATCTGACGGAGAAAAAACATTCTGAATTAGCAAATCACCCACATTTAAATAATACGCTGATTGATTACAACAATGTGATAATACAATGTGGTAATAATACCTTCTCAAAGATAATGAAAACATGTTGCAATGAAAACTGTTTACGTTTGTAAGAGGAAGGCTAACATAACTGGAAAAAATACAGGAAATTACCACATAATATTATTATTACAATTCTTCTTTTCTCAGCAGAAGAAAAATACCAAAAATTTCAATCTTGTGTCAAATTGAAGTCAGCCTCCAAACGTGGCAACCTGGGCCTGGAAAACTAGTCAGAGATTTTAACACAGCAAACTAATAATACCTGCTAAACCACCGGTGGCAGCCGAAATACCAAAGAAGCCGTCGCTAGGAATGATCATGTTGTCCACCTTTGTGCAGAACTCGTAGTCCTCTTTGTCTGGAGTGAAACCATTGTTGATCAGGACCTGAGGAAGAATAATCAAAGTACTGGTGATGACTGATTCAATCAAAAAAAATAAAAAATAAAAAATAAATTAGCGAATACTATAAGATACATTTTATGCTTAAAATGCGTGTGTTTTTGTTCTCTCCTACCGTCAGTGTCCGCTTGTAGTACGTTATTTTGGCTCTGATGGGATAGGGTTTGTTGCGGAAGTCTCGTAAACACGTACCGAGGGCTTGTGTGCTGCCGTCACTGGATGAAAACAACATTTTAAGGCAAACATACACCTGTTACATCTACTCATACTACTCTGCTGCACACAAACATTGTTCAAGAATGGAGAAAATACAAGTTTATTAGATAAGTGAATCACATTAATGCCCGTGTATGTTTTTGTAAACACTTATTTAGCGGGGCAGTAAAACCCATGAACTCCAAGACAAACCGAAATGGCACTGAAAAAGTGATTTAAAGCTTTCACTCGCCCGGGGGAGATTAGGAAAGATGGAGGATTATTTACTTTCCAAGCAAATATAATCATATTTTCTAATCTTCTTTAAGTTGTTCAAATTTGAGTTGGGGGTGACGTCAGAGGGGAGCAAAAGAAATGTTTACTTACTTTTGGTGGTCATAAACAAGTTTTCCATTGTTCCCCACGACTATTATAGCCGGGTTGTTTTTCTGGGATGAAAAAAACAAAGAATCACATTAATCCCTTTGTCATCTGAAGACGGGAGGTGGCCTTTTAGGTAATCATATTAAAAAAACAATCCTGTACGCGTGCAAATAAAGAAGATGATCAAGTGTGTGGAGTTTTTGGCCGAGTCTGACAAATCAACACCCTTAATTGTGAATAACTTTAAAACTTAAATATAATAATATAATTTAAATGACTAAGTTATATCAATGATTACTGCCGTGCAGCTGTTGAGCTATTTCTGCTGTTATAGACCAATGACCAATAAAGCATTTGGTCAATGGGGATTAACTTGCTTTGTTGAGCCTGCCTCAAGTGGCCATTCGTGGAACTGCAGATTTTTTTGAGCACCTTCGCATTGGTTTAATTTTTCACTCGCCAAAGTTGCTGCTTTTAATATGTTGCCATTTTGTGTGCTACTCTCGTTTGCACTTGTGTGTGCAAACTCTGCGGTAGTTGTTCCCTTTCTGATTGAAGCCTCCACATTGGCTGAACTCCCATAATGCTTCGCTCTCAATGCAAACAGACACCAGTGTGTTACCATAAATCAGCCTTCAGAGGAGATTCTCAGTACCTGGCATTTTTAAAAACGTGCAGTTTACACAGTCCCCTCTTAAAAAATGTAAAGAATCCTCAGACTCACTAACCTTTCCGTCATTGTCAAACGAGTCAAAGAAGACACCAAATCCATTCCACTGATCAGCAGCTCCGTACACTGGACCATCAAGGCCTTGTGCGCTGGTGAACCACATGGCCTGTTAGACAAAGAAAAAAAAAAAACTATTACACGCATGTTTGTTTTATCATCCTTGAATAAACAAAGCTGTAGCCATATTTGTGGACAGTGCTGGTTTAACAGGGAATGAGGGTGTATATTTAGCCATAGTAACCATAAATTTAAAAAAAACATATATTTCTAAATGACTTTAATACACAGGGGCAGCTTTTACGGACTGCAGTCTCTTATTTCTCATCTGACATAAACACAGATGCATGTGTAATAAGTTCATTTTTGCAGATATACTGGTTTGGCCCATCTATCACTTAGCCTTAGTTATCACTAGGCTGTCTCTTCTGCATGCTGTTATAAGCAAACTTCACATGTTTGAACTGTTCTCTACAGTTATTTAGTCTGTTGACAAACGGCTTGTCATTCCCCCCCCACCATGGGTATGAAACACAATGTACACCTTCCCTTCAAACGCAGTTTTCTCCACATTTAAGTATCCCTGCTCAGTGTAACATGGCATAAATTTATTGAATTGTTGTAACAGAAAGTTCCAAGACAATCCAAAGAATATTTTTCACATAAGCACATACTAACATTAATGAATTTAGGAGTGGATTGCAGGACTTTGCTTTTATAAGCCAATTCATTCCTGTAACCGAACGCGACACCAAAACAACTACAGTTTGGGGAATATGAAGATGACCAGTCATTGTGTACTGATTTCCATTTCTACATGAGATTTCAAGACTTTATATTCATACAAATGGTTAAGAAGCAGACATCCACCACACAGGGAATTTACTTGAATGGCGATGTTCAGCTAACTTTGCAGTAAACACATTGTATTTTATTATTTTCTGTAACGCCTTCATAAGTTACAGAAACGTGCTATTCACTGACAAATCAGAAACAAGTTTCTATGAACTGAGACACTTTCCAGAGATGTGTCTTTGGTCTCCTATAACATACTGTAAGGCTGCAGCAGCGGATATGTATATCATCATAGTCTGACATAGCAGTGCACAACTAAAGAAGGCCAGGGTGGGTTAATACTAAACCCCTGTATCCCCAAAAAAGGGGCACTGGACTCTCTTGGCTTCGTAATCAACCAACAGCAGAGTTTGACCCCTTCTTACCAAACCATCTGCTCCCATTCTGCCTCTTCCAGATACTCTGAAGGTCACCTCGGCCTCCCAGTGCTCAAAGTTGACTTTGTTTTTTGTCCACACAGTGCCCCTCTGACTCCTGAGGGATGGCGTAATGCGCACCTGGTCTGCACTTGGGATGGCATCTGGATGGGAGAGGACAGCGAGTGAGTTAAGTGACGTAACGAATTCATCCCAAAGTTCAAGAGATGCGTTTATATGTTTTTCCGCAAGCAGAAGTATTCTATTCATCACTGTAACTTGGGTAATAGCAAAGGATTATTGCAACCAAGCTTGTTAAACATTACCTTGTTCCGGTTTTAAATTGGGAGGATTTACTGCCATGTGTGAAAGTAAACTGAATAATTGGGGGGTTGGAGCAGTTAGTCAAAGCAAACAACTATGGTCACAGTGTCTCAGTTTGACTCCGGGCACTCGCATCACTGTTCCCTCTATGTTTATCTATCTCTAATCTACCTTGTCCTCTACTGATGTGATTTTAAACTCTTAGAACTTGCAAAGGATAGACCATTGAGACATTAGTCTGCAGACTGACCACAAATTAACATAATCATTCTCACAGCCCTAAATCAATGTTGCTTGATAGTCAAAGTACTGTAATCTCATGCAGCTCTCATTGAACGCTCATATCAGCAACTGGACAACTCACTGTGTGATGCAAGAATCCAAAGGCCCATTTTTTTTTTTTTTTGTTTGCAAGAGGAGAGTTCAATACTGCAGCTGTATGTGTCTGCACAGGCTTTCTAATCAGTCAGTGCCTTTAATGCAATGTTTTTAAAATCACTTAATGTATTACTAAGGCTGGACGCTAAAATCCGAGCATTTCTCAGTGCACTTCTGAATGAACAAAGCAAAGCGCTGTCACTTCTTCTGAACAACCTGAGCGGAAACGCGTCAGTTTCAAAACTGCACACACACACAACCCACCTCAGCTGTCTTCGTGGCATTTTGAGTTTTTATGGTGTGAATTTAACCAGTCGATGCATTTGGATGAGCAGCGGTTCTGTGATGCTGACAGCTGCTGGAGACAAACTTACTTCCAGTGTGGATCCAGAAGGGGATACTGCCGTCAGCCTGAGACAGGTGGGGTCCTTTGAAGCTGTATTTGTACTCAAAGCGGCGGTGAGGGGACTCTTCTGTCGCCGGCGCACCTGTGGAAATGTCGGCGGCGCTTTGGTGAAATATTAACGCGGTGAGAAAAGTTAAAATGAAGAGTCGAGGGTTAGCAGCCCGGCGGAGGGCTATGGACACCGCCATGTTTCTGTATCACTGCTGACGTAGCGCTGAGTCCACGAGCATGACGGGAAGCCTGTAGGGCCAACAGGGCGTTTTCTCATTGGTCGACTCCTGAGTGCTGTCCTTAACTCCCTCCCCCTTCCTCCCTCCTTCCCTGTATCATATTCTGTATTAAGAGACACAGAGAAAGGAGCCTCCAGTATATAAATAAATGCAATACAATACAGTAAGAGTACTGTACAGTTAAAGAATAAAAAAAAACCTCTTAAAAATGTCAAGAGTGTAGTAGCAACCAGGAAATGCATGTGCACAAACGACCTAATAACTGAATAGTTTGATATTGTTAGATTTTTTATTTTTTATTTATACATTTCTGATAGTCTTGCTCTGTATAATCTTTGGTTAATTAAAAAATAGATAAAGATGTGAAGATAGAAAGGAGCTGAGGCAGGTTGGTGACTGGCAGCTGATGACCTCGGATAACCCCAATCAACTGTCAATCAAAGCAGTTGCACTCATTGAATAACTTTATATTGTATATATTATTGAGGACAAACAACCAAAACGCTTACAGGAAGAGACAAGGGCAAAGCACCTGGCTCAAAACATCTACAAAACACGGACGGTTATGTACTGTGTGTACACACTGTGGGGTGTGTGGGTGATTATGTGTAAGGGTATGTATGCTATGTTGTGTGGCTGAATTTTCAGTCTGGAAGGAAGTAACCCACATAGCAGAGACATGTGGGCCAGATCTGGCTTGAAGCCGGCACAGGTGGCGTTCACTCATGTAAAGGAGAAGAGATACAAAGAAAATAATGCATGATATATCATTGTAGTATAATAATATATGACATATATGGCAAAATATGACTATAGCACTGCATTAGCACAGACTAGCACAGATGCCTCACAGCAAGAAGGTCCCAGGTTCAGATCCATGGTCTGACTGGGCCTTTCTGTGTGGCGTTTGCATGTTCTCCCTGTGTCTGCATGGGTTCTCTCCGGGTACTCTGGCTTCCTCCCACTATCCAAAGGCATGCTCGTAGGACATGTAGGTAATGGATGATTTGTGTGGTGTGCATACACACACGTATACACAAAAGGAAATGTTTTAGCATTAGGATTAGTAGTGAAATTGTAAAGTGGGGTGAACATATCCTATTAATCTGATATACAGTATCTTAATGTAATGTAATTTTTAAGTTAACTATGTCAAGTGTATTTTGAATAGTTAGGATAACTTTCATCTCGTTCATACAGTCACACTTACAAGACCATTGATTTTAGTGTTTAGTATGCTATGGTCAGTTTACCTATTAGCAGCCTCTAGGGTAAAATAAAAAACAATTATGCTAATAGCTATTGATCCGTGTTCTGTGCATTGTGCTTGACCTCCATGGTATTATTAAGCTCATGGCAGCTTCATTATTTAACCCATAATAATCAATCCTGTGCAGGACTACAATACAACTATCTGATTAAATATATGTTTATTTAGGGATATATATAACATGTGAACACATTATAGATTTAGAATTAGTCCAGGCTTATTGAGCCATGGCTGGACTCTTTATTAAACTTGCAGCAGGCCATTTTTGATGGCAAACTTTTTAACTTGTCATAGTAGAAAAATCCCAGGTATTACTTAAAACAGTGACCATAGAAGTAGGCTAAAGCAGCATTTACATTATGTCCTGTTTATTGTGCTCTTGTGCGAATGAACTCCAAATGAATCAGGGCTTCTTGTGGTATTCACAACCTGGTCTATGGATGTTTTTGGATAAGTCAGAATTCACAATTTGTGATGTGGTGTCTGATATTCCAGAAATGGTGGAAATGAATGGTAAATTAACATATTGTAATTTAGTCAAATAGTCAACACGCAGCCTCAACAGACCTGATTCAGCTGGATACTTGAGTAATAATGAGAAACTGCAATACATAGTTTACAGAAAAGCCAAAATGTATGGTATTGGTAGTAATTAAGAAACTATTACTTGTCATTATTACACCTAAAATATTAATTTAAGGGCATTTTAGACATATGTGATGAGTTTAACTTAACATTCAAAACTATCTGCCAATTTCCTCTTGAGTTTTATCCTTAAGTGTTAATATTAGCAGAATAAGTTGTAACAACCCAACAAATTTCCATTTTAGTCCTTTAGTCCTTTTGGTTGATGAACTGCCTGTGTTGTTCTGGAGCCAGCAAAGGGTCAGTGAAAGGTTAGGTGGTGGCTGCAAGAGCTTTCACTGCAGCCTGAAAGCCTCAGTGGGAGATGGGAGATGACACAATTATGTGCTATTGGCTTTCTATTTACTTTCACCTACCTTCCTCCTATTGCTAGTGGAGGTGCAGCGTCACTGTTGATTACGGGTTCAGGAACAAACCCCAGAACAAAACAAGCTATTGTGGCGACACTAATCTGGGGACTTTATCTATTTAGACAAATGTTTAGCAAATGGCAATTGAGCTGCACATGTGAGAAGGCTTATTTAATCATGCAACATACACGAACAGAGATGGCTTGTTGATTTCAAGAGAACCATTGATCATTTTGCCGGCGTTACAAAACCACATTGGCAGTTTCCAGTTTTTTAGATGCACAGATGAACAGATAAAGTTTTAACAAAGCCAAAAACTGTTGCCTAATCTATCCCCTTCTCACTTCGGTTGCTTTCTTATTGGCGCAAAGCTGTAATTTTTGTTTAAACTTATTTTAACACCAAATCACATCTGTGAAAACATGACAATCTTCTATTGTTGTAGCCAGAAGACAGATAAGACTCACAGGATAGAAGAGCAATTATTTTCTCTTATGGTGTACCATTGTTGATACAAAACGTCCATTTACTATTATTTTTACACATTAAATAAAAAATTATGGAAAAACAATCAATCCCAAAAATGTTTAGCGAATAATTCCTATCATCAGGAAAGACTGACTCCTCCCTCCATCATCACAATAATAAAATCCAGTCTATGACAGGAATGTTGCATTGCTCATTCTCGTCAAACCGGTTTCATGTAATGCTGTGAACTTGACATGCAGCTTGTACACATACTTATGTCTGTCAGAGGCGCTTTGGGGCATGCAGCCCTACAGGGAAAGCATTAGAAAAAGATCACTCTTAATGACGTTTGTTGAAATATTATGATGTTGCATCAATAAGTAAATCCTTTAAAGAAATTAACTATGAAATGGGAAAGCAGAGTCTTAAAACACACCACAAAAGCCCCCAAAAAAGCCTCAGAAAACAAACTAGAGTGGTGATGAGTGAGCAAAATTATCATGAAATCTAGCAGCGGATTTAGGGAGCAGAGAAAATAGAGGCCTCTGTCCTTTGTCTGAGGAAGTCCTCATTAGAGAGTTAAACCACACTCTTTGTTGGGAAATGTAGTATTTGAATAACAATAGCAATGCTAATGGATCCATTTAGAGGTGGACAATTGCAACCTGTAGGATGTTAATGGGTCACTGAAACTGTGAATAGCCTATCACATGAGTCAGCACAAATATTTGGCCAGTGAATTATACGATGCTGTAGGAAATGTAATCCTAGAAGTGACTGGAAGTTGAGTTTTTCTCTATTCTGTATTTACTGGAGCCTCTAGTGTCAGCGTGAACACGGTTTGAGCTGAGTTATATTTTTATTTCACTTTACTCTGTGTATTGTAGAACATCACTTCTTGAGATTTAGCAATCCCAAACTGGCCTTAACAGATAAAACAAATACCTATTGTGTTGTCCCCTAGGGGATTTGGGCATCTAAAGATGTTTGTATTACCCATGTCGCATTAGGGGGAAAGGGAGAGTGGCTTGTCACCTCCTGGTGTGTCACAGTGGCTGAGTTAAACGAAGGCTGTTGCTTCACTGTGTTTATTCATACCTGAAAAGCACAAAAGCCCTCCATTACCAAGTGAACTGAAAGTCTGCTGGGGTGACAGCATGCTGAGGAAACGTCCTGTGGTTGAACCTGCTGTGCTCTTACCACCATGATGCAAAACTTCCCTCAGAGGAGCATGAGTTTTATGTTTATATTACCTTCCAGTGGGCCTGGTTTTACTACAGTATACCTGTAAAATTACACACAGTTAATATGAACAGATAAGCTCCGTCCAGCCCGATTCCTGATCATTTGAGATAATCTACAACGATTAATGCTTACTCCACACGGGCTTTGCTGCCGTTTTATTTCTTGGCTCAGTTCTGTGCACACAGGCCACATACTCACCCCGGACAATGCCGAAAGGACTAAACCTTTATTTCAGATTGCTTCAACACAGTCCAGTGTGGTCCGGGGAAGAGAGGGCACTTATTGTCCACTAAGGACTTTGCCACATTCATTTGAGGAGCAGCCCTTTCTCATTATTAACAGACACACTAAACGATGGGCCCCAAACAATACAGAACAGATCCCTTTATGCGCACAAGTGCTCAACGTTTCAGCAAACCACTGGGCGCCCTCCACCACTCCCTCTTCTTTTTAGATACCTGCACATAAGTGAAAGATGTGGGGGACACAAAAGATATCCTCAACTTTCCTTTTCTCCCATTCTGTGAAACAGGCCCATTTTAAAGCTTTTATTTGTGCAAAGCCTCTCATTAACTCCGCTCATGCTGCCTCCCTCGGCTTGCCATCGCTTAAGTACTGGGTGTTGTAAAAAAGCTACCAATTAGTCACTCATCAGCTCCAATTAGAGGAGACAAAGCCTGAGTAAAGATAACTCAATGAGAGGGAGAGGTGGAAGGGCGAGGGCTAGCTATGTGTGTTTTTTGTGTGTGCCCGTTCATAGGTGTGTGTGTGTTTGTGTACATGTGTGGAGCCCCCGGGCCGGCACAACACAGTTTTTAATCACTGAAGAACTTGTGGCCATTGAGTTTGACCCACTACGGCACAGGTCCATTCACTCCCCAGGCTCCTCAGTGGACCCTTTTCTCAGGGCCAAGTGTTGTTGTGCTGGGAAGACAGGCCCCCCAGGAGTCCCAGAAAGAGAGCCATTCAATCCTCTCTACCTGTTTGCAGCGTATAAAGCACTTAGTCCCAGGCCGATCTCTCATTATTGTCTCCTTCACTCTCAATACTTCCTTAAACTTAGGCCTCAACAAGAGCAAGCCCTTTTAGAGGGGGAAATAGGGGATGTATGTTAAGGGGGTGCCTTTCGCCTCATTAGAATTGAATTTGCACTGTCTTGTAATTACGTTGAAGGGCAACAATGTGTTTTTTTCCCCCTCATAATCTGCACTGAATAGAAGATTTTTGGGGCAGTTAATTTGCTGCCCATACTAATGCATTAATTAATGAATTGGGTAGCACTAATTTTCTCTACTCTGCCTCTCTCTGTTTGTTTCCTCCATCTGTTTCCAACAGTTCTGGGCAGCCACTACTAATAAAATTACCTCATTAAGGCCTGTATTGCAGCACAGTAACTCACTCATTCATTTGCTATTAAACATTTTCTTTAGAGGGAGGGGAGGGGGTGCTGTATGTGTCCCCATTCAGTGTTGCATCTTTTTGTGGGTAGTTCTAAATAATGAGAGGGACTAGCAGAGAGATATAATTGGGAACAAGGGGACACTTCAGCAAATATTTGAAATCTTTTTAAGGCTCGTCCTCGTATGATGACGGTGATTAATTACTTCCAGAGGGGATATTGAAGAAATATATTGCCAAGTTTTTTTTTCTTTCTGTCTTTTCCTGGACGAGATGACCCCAGCTTGTTAAAAGGATGTGCAAAGCACTTTAATATCGGTCGCTCTTTAATCAACTGCGAATCATGACATGCACTGTTCTCTGAAAATGGGATGGTGTATAGTAAACAGTGATGTGTAGTTTAATGAAGGTGGCGTCCCG
This sequence comes from Chelon labrosus, assembly GCF_963514085.1. Taxonomy (NCBI): domain Eukaryota; kingdom Metazoa; phylum Chordata; class Actinopteri; order Mugiliformes; family Mugilidae; genus Chelon; species Chelon labrosus. Next base: position 15,868,315 of record NC_140355.1, read on the forward strand.
CTGAGTGCTGAAAAAAAAAATTACAAGTCTGTTTTTGTTTTTCTGTGACTGGCACAAATGATGACGACAGAGAGTGATATCATTGATAATTATCACGACTCTAATGTAGGCATCAAATCCTGTGGATATTATTTTGCTATAATTTACTGTAAAGCGGATTTAGTTGCTTCCAAGAACAAAATAGTTAATTACTCTCAGAGAGACGAATTCATCTTTGAAAGATATCAATTATCAATCGTTGTGTTGGGACAATGAGTCTCAAAATAAACGAGAAAAGTCACCAAGCTGAGAGAATATTCCCACAAAGCTTTATTCATGTCTGTATCTGGGTTACCTTCATGTGCTGAACTACTCCAAAGTTTAATGAGTTCACTAGGAACTGTGTGCTGTGCATCATTCAAAAGCTGTAGTCACACAGTATAATGACTAATTACTGCCACCTAGTGGACTCAGACAGACATTGGATGCAGCTGCACTGTTATATTTCCCCCTATTATTAGTAAGATTAGCAGTATGTATCGTGTATAAACATGTATTATCACAAAAAGAACTTAATTTCATCAATTTGATCTGAAAAGTGACAATAAAAAAGTTAGCTGAACAACCTGGTATGCAAATTTCTAAGATAGGCTGCTAAAAGAAGTCAAAAAACACAAACTAAAAATAGATGGAGGCATTCTTTACCCTTTGTCGAGAAAACTGTAGGCTAAAAGGTATGACTGATAAGTTCATGGCCTAAAAATATGAGTTATACAGCTCTTGTTACATGCAGGTTCAGTTCAAACAAAGATTAGAAGTTAATAACTTCAGTTTCAGCTGATTGTCTGTTTTGGCATCTGTGCAGCCATCTACTATTTTGGTCTCGATAGCTCATCGCCCATGCCGGTCTGCGAGGACATTAGGATGGTGTCCCTTCTTTCCCTTCTTACCCAGTGCCAGCATATTTTAGTCCCACTGACACATCTGGTGGTGATTTAAAATATAAAACTGGCTTGATACCCAGTCAGAGACAGAGAGTGGAAACAAAAAAACCTAAGAACCATTCATGACATATTTATCATTTTGCTTGGTTTAAGGCTTGGTACTTGAATATATTATGCAACAGTGACTTATAAAACTAATAAGCCATAGTTAAATAATATTAAACAAGTGTCAGATGTTGAAATGGTTTAAGGTAGAGACATGATGCTCCCATACCCACTTGACGGCTGTGATGATCCACTTCATTCTGCTGTGGTTGTTGATGGAGAACTTGGAAACACAGCGATATTAAAGCCTCAGACCAGATTTTTGCGAGCACGGTGCTTTGACTTTAACTGCATAGTCTTGTTATTGATGAAAACAAAGATGACATCACCTTGTTTTGGTCAAGCTCCCAAGACTATAACGGCAACTTCACTTCTTCCAAATAAAGACAGAGTGGAAGAAAAAAAGTTATGAGTACCAGACACAAAGGCCAACCAGAAAAGGGTGAAACAACAGAGTTTATGCCTTGAAGAGCCCGTGACACGTCCAAAACCCAGCTTGGAAGGCCGACGTCAAAACCTCAGTCGCACCTAAAGCAGTCCAAGCAGGTCCAGTCTCTTCCAGCAATGACTTCATCAAACAATAATGGCAGCAGCTAGAGTTATGTTACGCTATATAATCCTGTTGATGTTCTCAAATAAACAGAGAACAGCATTTCTAAGCATGCTCTTTAAAACATATCTCAAAAGGGCAAGCATAATTATCGTTTCATTTTCAAACACAACAAGATTTTAAATAAACCCATCCTGTATACAGGAGGTGAGACAGACGTCTGTTTTGCTTTTCTTTTAATTAGTAATTTGGCTTTAGCATGGATACAGTCATCCACATATAATTTATCTCCTGTTTGGCCATAAGACACACTGTTTTGTAAATGTTCTGCACGTTATATATTTAATTAAGCATCTTAATGACTCAGACTTTTACGTATTTGAATTCTTTTACAGAAGTCAGCGCCTTCTGCTAAAATTTGATGCTATACTACGAGACTTAGTTATAATGCTCTGCTCGGAAGTCCGTAAAATAATTCAAAAATTCTTGACTGACTACTGTAAATGTCAGTCCTTTGGAGCATTGGCTGTGAGAATGTCTCCCTCTGGTGGTAAAAAAGTCAAAACATGTCAACAATAGGAAAACACACTCGTGAAGAATCCAAACTCTGGGATCATTTCTGGCTGCTGACAAGTTTTCCAAGTGAAAATGAGCTTCACTAGACTTAACTGATTGTACAGGACTGCTTTCCCTGTAACAACAACACTTTTATTTTCTCATATGCAATATTTAACTGAGTATATGAGTCAACCTGCCCCCTCCCATTCTCACCACCTTCTACAGAGGTACTATAGAGAGCATATTGACCAGCTGCATCTCTGTCTGGTCCGGGGCTTGTAGTGCCTCTGACTGGAAGTCCATACAGAGGGTGGTGAGGACAGCGGAGAAAATCATCGGGACTTCACTTCCTTCCATCCAGGACATTGCTAAGAGACGCTGTCTGACAAGGGCCAAAAACATCACCTCAGCCCCCTCACACCCCCAACATGGACTGTTCTCACTGCTGGCCTCTGGAAGGAGGTTTCGCAGCCTACAGAGCAGAACAGTCAGGTTCAAAAACGGTTTCATCCCATATGCCATAAGACTGCTCAACGCACTATAAACAGCACCCCCCTCCACCCACTCCCATTACCCTGTAATTAAAAACGTGAAATAATATTTATCTACATTTCAAGTTTCTTAGATGTTTATATTTATTATATTCTGTATATACGTTCCTGTAAATTGTACATACCGTTTCTGTTAAATATTCCTGCTGTACTATGAGCCATTGTACCGAAATTTCTTTTTGATGAAAATCAAAATGACAAATAAAGTCAGTCGAAGTCTATATCTGGGTTCCAAAAATATTACCACTACTGCTGCTTATCAGTGGGTGTGACTATAAGAGTAATCACAAAGTGAGACCAATTTACGAACCAGTTCAAACTTCCCTTCCTTTTAATCTTTACCTTGTTGCCGTGGCAACTGAGAATTACAGCGTGGCGCCTTACAGATTGCATTAGAGCACTAATTTTAAACGCTCCAATCGAGCATTCGTGCTGCTTTATTACCACTTGTGAATTCTCTTCAGCTTACGTCAGCCGAGTTGTTTGGATATTAGCTGGCTCACTTTGGGCTGCGGTTTACATGAGAAAGAATAAAATCATAAAATGATGAGAACAGAAGGCTTTCATGAGAGACTTGTTTAATGTGCTGTGTGTGCAGAGACATGCATCGGCGCAGTCGACTCATTTATGTTAAAAAATACTCACACATAATATACCATACAAAAATAAACATCTGTGATCAAGCGGCATACAGTACGTCCTTTTTTTTCTTTTAGATCAGTTAAATAAAAAGGCAAACCTCTTTAATATTTACACCTGATATAAAATATTTAAATCCACCCTCTTCATACATACATACATACATAGTCTGTTCAGTCTGTTCTCTCTCGTGCTGGTTTCCTCTTCCTGTTCCTCTTGGACCCTCCGCCCGTTCGAGGTGGAGTTTCCTTATAGACCTCGCCTGAGCCCGTATCCACGCCGCCATCCTGGGCCTCTCTCCAGCTGTCGGGGACCTCAGGAAAGTCCTCCTCTGGAGATTGGATCGATCGGCCGTACACTTTGCTCTGCAGGTCAGCGATGTCATTACGGATGTCTGCCATCAGCAGCAGCAGGAAATCAAAGGAGCCTGGAGGGCCCTGGGGGTTAGGTCCAAAAAAGAAAGATTTATCAAATATTTAGATTTTTGTCTTATTAATTATTAAAGGAAATTTAATTAATATGAATCTCCCTTTTATAGAATCCAAGGGCACTTCTTCTGCTGCTCTGTATTTACTCAGTAATCACTGAGTTGATCACGGCAGGGATCCAGCTGATCAATGGCCTAGCCACTGGGCTTTTTCTCATAATTTTTTAATGTTAGCATTATCAGGGTGTGCTTACTAATGCTTACTATTTAGTGTATAATATTATTTAGTCTGAGTCTATCGGTTTAATGTCCATAGTACACCTAGTTTAACTGTATTGTTCTGGCTAATAGCTACACGTTAGAGTAGTGGGGCATCAGTATAGATAGTCATAGTCTTACTGGTGGTCCAGCAGGCCCAGGAGCTCCTCTATCCCCCTGGGGAAACAAAAGCAAATATTTAGTTAAGATGAATTACAACAGAGGGGAAAAAAGCATGAGAAAAATTCATTATTTTCTGCTTAGGGAACTTTTCGAAGGGGTGTGAAGAAGGGAGGGAAAACTGAGCTCAGGATGAGAGTAACCACAAATACCTCATGGATTAAACAGGGAACACAGTTTAAAGAAACACGCGCTCTGGAAAATTCTACTTTATATTATTACCTTGGCCGGTTGATGTAATGCTTTTGGTGACTGGCTTCTGTGTGTTTTTACTGAGAGAACAACGTCACTTTATTGTTTGTGTGTCGTGTTGTACTGCTGCTTATTAGCTTTTAGCATAAAAACAAGAATCAGGTGGGAACAGCTCTATGTGAAGTTGACTAATACACAAAACTGTAACATCTAAATCTCACAAATAATATTTTGCATCTAATTTACTTAATCCCACCCAGAAATCACAAGTTGTGGCTTTACACACAGTTAAGTGGTGGTACAGCTATATCGCTCACTGAGCCAGAGAAACAGTTCCAGGATATAACTTCCCATGAAACCACAATTTGTAGCTGGACTCAGTACAAATGTTAGTGGTGCTGGAAGAGGCAGACTAGCTGTTTCCCATGCATCCAGTGCTAAGCTAACTGTAGTTATTGGACAAACACTGTATCAGCCTAACTTTGGTGGATATAAACTTATTCAAGACAAAAAAGTTTATATCTTAAAACGCTGAACTATTTCCTCAAGAGACTCTATACAACACACTCAACACTGTTAGATGGGCTGTCAGGTGTCGTGGCAGCCTGTTATTTACAGATGCATACGCACATTGATCTTGACTACTGTGGTTGTTAGTCAGGCCCAGGGTCACACTGAGGCTGTGAGTGTTTTGGCAGATGGTTTGGATTTGTTACTCAGTGAGACAGATTACTACCACCCTCCAATCTATCCACACAAACATCCGAGCTGTACCGAGAGAATACCGAGGTATTGTGTCAAAGGGGCACATGCACCTAAGTCGTTCCATGCATTCAGTCCACAAGCTAAGCAAACAGCGCTCTGAGTATGTGAGCTGCAGTACAATATCTTTTAATGAATGTTTTATGCCTTAATACCTCACGTCTGCAAATTTTAAAGCTCGAAAAGGAGGTATCATCGAAACCTCTTATCTAATCACGTCACTGTTAGGTCTGATAATGTTTCAAAGTTGGCTGGATACAACCTGCCTGAACGACCTCGGCTGGCTGCTCTCTGTCTAAATTGATTCTGACATCCTGCAGGATCAGGAAGCTTCAGCTTCCCATTGAAAGTAAAGAAACATCCCCTCACTCACTGCACCACTGACCTGCCGTACTTATCACAGATGAGGGTCATCTCAAACACTGACAGGCTTTTGTTTTGTGACTAAACATTTTATCAGCAACAGTCTCAAATAATGAAAATGATTTCAAATTTAACAGATGAAAACAACAGTTCAACAACTCTTGAAACTCATTTGTGTCAAGAGTACTAAATGAGAGGGGACTAACTCAGCTGCAAGTGATTCAAACTCACTGCAGAAGTCTGACAAGATCAAAAGGACAAGATGTCAGTGTTTTCTTCTGACCTGGCTGCTCTTTGAGTCTCTGTCTACGGTTTAATGCAAAAAAATGTGAAATATGCATCAACATGCATTGTGTCTCCTTAATCTGAGTCTTAACCATCTGCTGGAGCCTCCTTTAAACTCTTTGCCTTAGGCTTCCCAAGTAGGCAAAGGAGGAAAAAACCTTCCAGTTAGTCCTCTGAAAAATGGTCACCTCTTCCAGCAGGCCAATCTAAAGGCACTGTTCACAAAATCCATGAGATATCAGACAACCGTAATAGCTCGGAGTCTTCACACTGGAGGTCAGGAATTAGTGACTGGGTTGCCTCTTAATATTCTAGCTATTGACGGGGAGATGGCTTTGTGAACTGGGTCAGTTCTTACTCAGGATGCTGAAGAAATCTGTTTCCTTGGTGAGACAAATCATTTCATATCTGAAATAAATTATATGAACGTACACATGGCTAAACATGCACCAAATAAAGTTGCAGTGTACATAAAACTCTGCAGACTGCCATTTGGCACACTCGTAGTTTTGCTCTCTGAACTTGTAGCAACTTGCGGTAAAGTCATCCTAACTTCTGAAGGGACAAACTCAGCCTGTGCACCATCCAGCTGAGGATTTGCAACTATCCCGGCACGTATATCCTTCGTTTCACTTCACATCTGGAGAAGGTGAAAACCAATTAAGCTATTGAGGGTTGTCTTTTGACAGACACAGTTTTTGGCAAGTCTGTTTAGTTGGTACACTGGCAGTTTATGCAACAACTTTTACTCCTTGCCTTTCCAAGAGTAAAGCTTATACTGCCAGTTACGCCTGCTGCCTCCAGGGCAATGTGCTACACAGCTCAAGTCTTGTCTAGAGTATCTGCCTCTTACAGGAAACTTATATCTTAAAAATACACAGAAAAAAAAAACTTGATTGAGCGAGAAAATAACATCTGACCTCACCTTTATTCCGTCTTTTCCTGGTGCTCCTGGCGGACCCTGTTAAATAAAAACAATACTTCATATGTGTACATTGTTTAATACATATTTGAGTCAGTTTTCTTTTACACTCTAAACAAGTTTGTCTCTGTGCTAGCCTGCCAACATACAGTATGTATAACCAACTTGTTGATGCCTCCTGGCGTTGCACCCACACAAAAATGTGTTAAAGCTCAACTCAGTTTTACAGGAAAACAATTTATCCAAACTCCTCCGAAATACAAAACTGTCGTCTACATCCTGCTCCACCAAGGGAGATGAAGCAAGATTATCTTGGTGCTGGCCTCCAGGCCATTTCTGAGGGACTTCAGATCAATAGTAGAGAGCGCTTTGATCTGCTTCTTGGGATAATTATCTTTTAAGGAGTGTGACGAGACCGCCTAGGGAGTAGTGCCAATATTCAGATCATTACCTCTGAGTCACACATTCATCAGCTCTGAAGCTCTGACATGCAGTCAAACACATGTGACCTGGTGGCCAAACCTCATAACTGTGCTTAGAATCTAATAGTTTTTTTGTGAGAAGAGAGGACAACTCCCTCTTAGTCAGACCTTACCAACATGTGCTCTGGTCAATATAAAGAGTATGAATTAAAACACACACATGAAGCAGTAGATCACTTTCTACTGTAAAAACGTGGTCCCAGACTCCTCAGTTTCACTTAATGCAGTTTATGGTATAACAGATTACAAGTGCTGATAGTCAGATTTATCAATAACAAGATTACATGAATGGAAAAGCTTTAAAAAGTAGAAATATGTCTTGATGGCCACATCCTGCACATTCTTGATTCAGATCCCACACAATATGACGCAGGCTTTACATTCGCAGGCAAGACTGAGTGCTGCACAATAACACAGGGAGCCAAAGAAAACAACTAAAGCTGTAAATGGATTCCGTCCTCTCTGTTGCCATTACCATGTGTCGTCCTTTTTCACTTTGCAGAAATTTCGGACTTTAGGAGGGGTGCGTGATGGGATGTATTGTGTGTTTCTCTGGGGGCCTGTCTCACGATGCAGGATTACTAAATTATCTGAATAATCTTGCTGAATAAAAACCAGAACCCCATAAAATCTGCAGTACAATAAAAGTAGAAAAAAAGGAGAATATGCAGGTTTTACTGCTTTTCATATTGATTTAACTATTCTACCTTGTGACACAAAGCACAACTGTGATTCAAAAGAAAATAAAGGAAAAGTATATCAACTTATTGAGAGGTCACAGTTAGGACAAAAACATTTGTGCTTGTTTATTTAGAAGGCTGCACTGTTACACATGAGTAATACCACAAATTAAACTGTACATGAAATGGTAAATGGAATCTATTATATATTTGCAGTGAACATGTACAACCAGAGTTTTTACTGTCAGCAGAAAGGTGATTCATAATTATATTTATAATTGATTTATAACTGGGGGGAAAAAACAAGTATATATGAACTCACCACAGGTCCTCGGGGGCCTCGTTTGATGTGGTACAGGTCTGGCGTGGGTCCAACAGGTCCCATTAACCCCCTGGGACCAGGCGGGCCAGGTGGCCCCAAAAGTCCTGTAAGTCCTGGAGGGCCCTGTGGTCCTGGATCACCTAAAACAATGTGGACAAGACAACTGAAGCAGTCCCCAAACAGCTAGTGGTATTTATGCAATGCTGGGCAGTCACTCTTTGGTCCCAATTGAAATAGCTCATTTGTGATTTTGTTGTAATTCTATTCTTGTCTGTTTCTGTGGTGCAATCTACAGTCAACGTCCTGATATATAACTATAGATGTTTAAGATTTCCACAGTGTGAATGCTTTCATTGGACTTTGTATTTTTCTTGTATTTCTCTAGTAGAGCTGCCATGAGGTTGACATTTGTGGTTTGGACCACAATGACTACTAGAGGAAAGTTTATAGATACAACATTCATGTTCTCCTTAACCTGTCATTTAGCACCAATGTCAGTTCAGTTTGTTCAATACTTTGATTTACAGACAAATACTGTCAGTCTCTGTGCTTTGTCTTTAATTAGTAATAATCAAATATCAGCGTGCGTCAACATGTTAGCACTGTCAGTGTGTTACATCTAAGTTTATCTGTGCCTGAGTATGATACTGTGTGGCTGTTGACTCTTAAAATCAGGTCTGCGCAGAGCCTAGGCCTCAGCAGACTACGACTAAGCATTTATACTCGTGCCCTCAAAACTCTGGTCAGCTTACCTGGAGGTCCAGGGGAACCTGGAGGCCCTGGTAAAAATATAGGGGATGTCAAGGTTTTCTCACTCGTCATCTGCTCAGGGACATCAGCACTGTTTGACAGCACAGCCATCTGAAAGGAAGCACGAACAAAGAACAGAAAATAGATAAATGACAAAAATTAATTATAAACCAAATACAGAACCAAAATCTGCCCTTTCCCGTTAAAATGTCACTATTTGGTTAAAATGGTGTTACATACTGTGATTCATAAAGGTCTGCAGGGTCAAACAGGACAGGAAAACTAAACACTGGAGAGCCAACATCAAGTAAGATTATGCCACAGCAGTATACCCTGTCAAAGATGAAAGCTGATCTTCTATCTGCACCACACTCAGCCAGATGGAAGGCCAGGCAACCCCTCTGCATTATTCAGCATGACCAGGAGAGTTCCTGCTCTGTATGCTAAGTGGCATCCTTGGGAAAAGTTATCTTTGATCTTTGTATAACATCATGTGGATCTGACAATCCCTGTGGGAAACACGTGAAAGACCTCGCTATCCCCAAGAGAACTACAAATCAGAATTCATGCAGGGCGAAGAAGCATATGTCCACTCACACACACACACACACACACTGAGCAAGGTTGAGGTTCACCTGCTGATCAGTAGGAATTATGCAAGACTGTAGCCCGTGACCTTGGGAACAGGTGTTTGAACTGAAGGGTGTTCCTAATTTCACACTCTAAAATGTCTGTGATATGAAGAATGGAAAAATACTTCATTCATATACTGTAAAAACATACAGTGAGCAGCAAATACAGTATTTTCATTTTGTTTTCTTAGTATATACAGTAAGGCTATGGGAGCACCTAGACCACACAGCTGGAAGCAATATATCATGAGTTACAGTGGAGGGTGTTGAATGCCACCGTTGACAGACTCTGGCTAAGATAGGTTCGGACGCCTGCAATTACACAGAGGGAAGAGGGAGATGTAAATCCACTGCTGAGTTTTACATCAATACACACTTATGGACAAAGAAATCTACCAGCTATACATAGAGGAAGTTGTTTCAGTCCATTTTTTTTATTAGGGAATAAAGTGCAATTATGTTTCCCAAGAGCGCTGTAAAAACATGTCTGCTGTTGTTTCTGATGTGCTGTCAGGTATAAACTCCTTTAAGATAAACTGAAACCTTTAGCTGCTGATAAAGAAAAGAAAAGAAAATCCATCTTTATCAAGAAGAAATGTTTAATGCTCCACTGGGCCTTTTTGTGGTCAACCACAGCAAATTAGAAAAGTACAGTACCACGATAAGGTGTACACCGATCAGGCATAACATTATGACCACCTTCCTAATATTGTGTAGGTCTCCCTTGTGCTTTCAAAGCAGTTGTGATTCATCAGAGAATGGACATGGGCCTTCTGAGGGTGTCCTGTGGTGTCTGGCAACAGAATGTTGTTAGTGGGGGGCCTTTGGGTCCTATGGGTTGAGGGGAGGGGCCTCTGTGGATCATCTCACAGATATTTGATCAGTTTGGGTCTAGTGAATTTGGAGGCCAGGTCAACACCTTGTGCTGTTCTTCATATTTTTTTGAGTTGTTCCAAAGCCGTTTTTTTGTGTGTGTGTCTGTGTCAGGCTGCATCCTGCTGGGGATGGCTGCTGCCAACAAGAAGTGTCATTGCTATGGGGTGGGGGTGCCTGGTGTGGTCTAGGTGGGTGCTACATGTCTAAGTAAAATCCACGAGTGTCCAAGCAGAACATTGTATTGCCACAGGATGGTCAATGTTATTTACTCATCTTGTCAGTGGTCATAATGTTGTGGCTGACCGGTATATGCTTTCCGCTATCGTTCTGTGGCCTTTACCTTCTGTTTAAGCTGGAGGACTGACATCTTGATCTGGTGGAAGTCATCACACGTGGCTGAGCAAGTTCCAGCATTCATGACGTTATCGGACTTCTCAAAGAGATGTACTGCTGGGAAATGGGAAACATGTTTGGGTCACGCCAGTCACCAGAAAACTGTCAGCGCGAAGAGAAAGCAGAGACTCCCTGTTCTTACTAAATATGTGGCCTAGCTGCCATGTTTTGGGCAAGTCTGTTTCTAAGTTTTTACTTAAAATATGTAATTCAAAATTGTTTAAAATATGGTCACATACATGTAATAGCTTTGTGCTCCTTCAATGGTAGTTTGAAGTGTCTTTGTAAAAGTGCACAACTAAAATCTATTTGCTCTTCTTCAGTTAATACTACAATTTTCTAACAAATTTCTAGATTTTCACGCTCAAACATTACCGTACATCCTTTTTTGCTGATTTGCCACCCACTAGAAGACTGACATTTAATCAATAAACAATCTAATAGCAAGAAAACAACTCGAGAAGCACGGGACTCACTTCCTCCCCTGGTTGAATGAGTCCAACTCAAACACAACAAGTATTTAATGGATAGGTGAATGTCTGGACACTATTTTCCCCAATATGTTACAAATCAGCAGGACATAAACCAGGAACAGGATTATATGCGCCACAGTTTCTCACTCTCCAGCTTCTCCTGAAATGTTATAGTAGGTAATGGAAGATAAACTCATGGGAGGAAGTAGCAAATCTGCAGCCCCTCACCGCTTCGTTGGCAACTGAATCTGGGGCAAAAAAAAAGAAAAAGAAAAATGGTTTATATCGCCTGGATCATTTGTGATGTTTTCCTCAAGTGCATCCAGCAAATCGGAGAAGACCAGGAGTCACAGGGGCAGCAGTATGTTTGGGAGACAGAACTTACATGCACAAGGGGCAGGGATGTCTAATGACTACCAGGTGTCTATGTTTGCAGTACCCCCACTCCTCCCTTTCAATCTCTCAAACACACACACACACGCAGAAATAACAACGTGTGGTCAGCTCCACATCACGGTCAGATGTGATGTGCCCTCAAACGAAAAAAGAGAAAATGTCAGCAAAAACATACTCTCACCTCTCTCCCCCTTGGTGCATGTTTTGCCATCTTCCTCCAGGAAATAGCCTTTCTCACACTCACACCTGTAGCTCCCCACTGAGTTGATGCAGGTCTGAGAGCAGGCGCTTGCGTTTTTGTCTGCACATTCATCAATGTCTGTACGATTCAGTAAAGAGAAAATAGACAGAAGATCCCATTAACCTAGATTACTTTAATAAGCATATACCCAATAGCATGCAAAAAACATTACTGAAATATTAGAAAAGGGTATAGAATTATCTGACGTATGACTGTCATATAAATATAATATAATGTTTTAAATAATTTAACCAGTTAAGGAAATAAAGGCAGTCAAGTTTAACATCTAGCTGCACATTATTCAATCTGACTGCTGTAATATTTTTACAGGCATTTTGCCAAACTGAGTTTTGGGAATGAAGAAACTAAGCCAATGTTGCATTCTGTGCAATAATCTGAAAACCTGCACTGAAGAACTGCTGAACGACAGAAACTGAACTTTTTACTCATAACAAATCTAAGGCATGTTAAGCATCTCCGGATTTTATAACAGATGAAATGTTGGAAGGTCCCACCGAGGCAGTAGGGCTTCTCTCTGTTTCTGTGGCGCTCACGGTCGTAGCGGTAGCCGGGGTAACAGGTGCACACCACTCGACCAAAATGGTCAGTGCACTGCTGCTCACAGGGGGCGCCAGTGCACACGTCATAGTCTGTAGAAACAAATCTCGTCAATGTAAACAAAGGAAAGCAAAAAAGTGTAATCTCACATCCATCACAAGTGTTTTAACTCAAAACAGGCAACAAGAGAAAGTCAAGTGAAATATTATTATTTATTATGGAACTAAAGACCTGATGAGACATGAAGTCAGGGTTTCCAAAATCATCACAAAACCACAAGAGAGAGATTCAATTTTTCTTACCTTCAGGAATGCACTGGCCCAAAACAAATTTGAAGCCTTTGCAACATTTCTTTCTGTAAAAAATATCAAATAGACATAATGCTTTAACATTCATATAACAGGTCCCATATTTCCTGACATGTTAGAATAAGAAAGTGTATCATCAGATTTGCTTTCAGGTTTTACAGTTGCGTTTGTGGGAATTCTTCACAATGTTGCCAGAATACACTCACACACAAGCTTCTGTCTGCAAGTCTCATCGCTGTGTCTGGCCCGTTGTTGCATGTTCCTTCATGTCTGATGACAATCCTCTGAATTACACTTAAAATCCCCCACTGAGTTGACTATGCGGACTTGCGTGCTGTTTCCCATATCTCTTAAAACTTTGCCCTCTGAATAACTCACGTCCTGTCACAAATTTTATATATACGGCACAAAATAAAACAATAATTACTAGCAACTAAACAGTGAGCTTTCCTTTTACACCTTACTCTGTCAGTGTTAAGTTTTCTTAATACATGTCCATGCATCTTCTGCAATATTTTGTCATGACACGAGACACGTCATCATAAGGTATTATCATTCCTTGCTTACACTTAGCTCTAAGCAAAAGTGCTACCATGTGTTAGCTTCAAAGAGGAGATGATAAAACAATCCAATCACGCCATGAAGTCATAGCAACAAAGCCTTTGATGGAGGCACTGAAAAACGCTTATGCTGTAATGCTTTACAGCTTTGTTTCAGAAGCAGTTATAATGATAGGGGTATTCCCTGGATATTTTATATAATGGAAGTTCTCAATCTGTTTCTCACTGGCGTTAAAGCGCAACTGAATCATTCAAATCATCAGTTTACTCAACTCAAATAAAACAAACCTCGTAGTGGCTATAAAGGAAAAGCATTGAGCACTTCATCTTAGTACAAACAGATGCACATGAGAAGAATCACAAGGAAATGGTTGGATTATAACAGAGGTTTGTTCCTGAGGTCTCCCTCTCAAACAACTCATTAGCCTTTCAGCCTGCTGACTGTGTATTACAGTAATTGTGAAACCGAGGATTTCTTAATTTCAATGTGTCTTATTACATCTTATCACAGTAAGAGTTTCCATTTGTGACTTCCAGTTTTATTTATGGATCAAATGGACCATCTATAATCCCAGTAAAACAAAGTAAATCACTGACTCAACCACGGCATTCTCATGAGATCTGCAGTCTCTCTACAGTCCACTGTTTTTACGGTCATTTTGATGGGTACAGGAAATGCAGAAACCGAGTAGTCATTCTCTCACTCGACTCCACATTTACTACCTGAAAAGGGGCCACAAGGACTTTTCTCACCGAAGAATATTAACCTGCAGCAATCACATTTTAAGTCTTTACTGACACTCTACACCTCAGCTCCTGCAGCAGCTGTGGGTATTGTAGGAAAGAAACCACTCTGGAGGCCCTTGATGATTTGAGAGCATGCCACGTGTACCGCATATATGTATGAATTTGTGCCATTAGCCATTAACACACTCCTAGCTTCAGCTGTACTTTGTTGGTGTGGCTATGTAAGGTAGTCAACGTGGTATATATTATACACGTTAAACATCCTGTTAACACGTTAGCGGGAACATGTCAGCATCTGGTTGAACTGTGTTTGAGGACTGAGCAGCCTGACGCTGGGCTCAGACTGTAGTTTGAAAATCCTGACTCATTCTGAAATCAGCTTGCATCACGGACTTAAGGGGAAACCTCACAAATGTTCCTTTCTCTAATCACAAACTTGCACACACTACATGATTTGAAAATATTAGTGTAGCAGGATGTTACTTAGATTAGCATGCCAGGACACGGAGCACTGAATTCACATCACACATGGTCTCACAGGGTAAAGGATGCACACAAAACGCAGACTGACGTACAACAGTCAGCTGTAAATCTGCTGAACCACACTCCAATCTAGTAGGTGGTGGTAATGTGTCTGCAAGATGGTTTGTCAACTGCCAAAAAGATCAACCCACTGTATGTCTGTAATATTTGTGCTGATGTGCTGATTTGATCTTGATTTTACATCCTAAATCTCAAACAAAATTAATATTGATCAGGGCAGTACAGATGATTCTGCTAGTGGTTCAAGTGGTTTTACAGTTGAGATTGTGAACACATTACCAGAAAAACTGGGCTAAACATTGGTGAGATCCTGAATTCTCCTCTGATTGTAAAGAGGAGTCAATTTGGGGACAAATCTGCCCAAAGTCTCGTAGTCCAACTCCAAATTTACCAAGCTGCTACTGGGATTATAAACCCTCACTCTTATTAAGGGGTTAAGTTAAGTTTTTTAAGGTTAGTAACACCCTTTATAGTTTTATCATTTCAAACTATGCTCTGAAGCATTGACTAAGCAGGTTAGTATTTTATGTTTTTAGATGGCTTTTTGTTTTATTTTTAAACTGTATATTGTGGAGTTTGTTGGTGGGAGAAGCTATATCTTGGAATGAGAGAGTTGATTTTAGGATAGTTTCCTGTGTGATCCAATATTTCATGTCACAATAACATCCCCATGAAGGACAGGAGGCACTTATAGTAAATAAGCAGCTTAGCAAAATAACCAGTGTTAGCTGAACAATCGTGAGAAAACAAACATCTATGTCCGTCTCCGAAAGATCATGAAAGAGGCAACAGCATCCCAGGGAACCCAGATCCAAAGCTGGTCATTTTTCATCTTGCGTTTTCCATTTAGATAAATCGATTTAATTTCAAATTTCTATCACGTCCCTTTGTTGACCTTTTTATATTTTGACACACGTGGCCTTGAAAACTGTCAAACCAAGAGAGAAACAAGACGATAATGACATGACCTGCCTACGAGTTAAAACAACACTGCCAGTAAAGACACGGTGTGATGGATACTTAGGTGAAGGTCAGTGCACGAATTTATGTCCTGGAGGTGGAAAATCTGTCATGGGAGGTCTCAGAGATCAACTACTGATTCATGAAAATAACATTCTCCAGATATAGTGTAGTAGGTGCTCTGCAGTTGATAGTGCTAGTGATCTTTTTTTGTTTGTATAAATGTTAATTGTCCAGTCAGAAGAATGACATTATGGTCCATTTTTGTCATGTTGTGGTAATAGTTAAGGCCGTGATTAATGTCTGTAGTCCAAAACAGGAGCTGTTGAAGCCACTTGGGATAAAGTAGCAGTGTTTCCCCAAAATGAAGACCAAGTTAACTGTTTTAAGAATTAACTTTGTTTGTTTTTATAAATATAGCATATATGAACAGTGTGAAACTTCCTGTGAACTCATTAATGCCGATATCGAAATTCTTTTAATTCTTTCCAAATAGCTCTGGCTACGTGTTCAGAGACAATATCTGGCCCTGACTCCCCAAAAGCTATTGAGCAATCCACCTCAGCTCCTATCTCCCACTCCACACTTGGGACAAAGACAGAAATGATGCTGTGGCAATTAGAGATGAAACACTTGATGATATTCGGCACACAAAACAAAATCCCACTGAGTTATGACGCACGGAGCACCTTCCGTAACAACAGCTAAGAACGCAATCCTGTGCAAGCTTCTTGTTTGCTCTTGTATTTCATGCAAATCAGCAAACAAATTCAAAACACATGTGGATTTAATTCATATTCATGAGCAAGAGAACAAGGGGGAAAGATTTCCCTAAAGCCTTCATGACACTTTTCTACAAGAATATCAATGAGTTTGCGGAGCCACATGCCCGCACACACTCTCAAAGCAGCACGTTGTGACTGACATTTGATTTCAGACACACAAGACTATGAGCCCTGCACTTGTTCGGAGTGATTTGGACATCACAGACAATTTTGTTTGTTTTGCCACCTGTGCCTTTTTTCACCTTGAGGTTATTTCATTTTGCCAGTGACGCATATCATTTTACAGGGGCCCCTTGAAATCTAGACATAGAGTAGTCTGACCTCTGTTACCCGGGATGAACCATAAGCACTCTAATTACCTTATAAACAAAGGCCCTTCCCTGAACCAACATGGTGGACCAGCTTGGCCTGGCTTTGTCTTGTACTTAAATGCACTACTTCACGCAAGCAAAACATGCAGAAGGATGAGGAAGACTCAGATATATGCTCTTCGTCATGTCCAAGCATGCTCCTCTCACTAACAGGGATAACAATAACCAAACTAAAGGGTATCGCACACACAAGCACACAGCTGTGAGACAACACGTGCGGTCTGCTCAGTGGAGGCTTATTTGTCTAGCATTGCTGGCAGTGATATACAATAACATGTCTGCATTCCACACAAGAGGAGATGTTTTGTCCGAGCGGAGAGGACACCCAGATTTGTCTGATCACGCTGAACAGGGAGAGTGGGGCATAGAAGACACAGAGTTTTATAGTTTTGGAGAGTTGTTCAGACTAAATCAGTGATCTTAAGAGGTCTCTGTGGGCCATGATATCCATGATGAAGCTAAAAGAAGCTAAAAACTTTGCATTTTAACCACTAATATGTAAGCGTGCAACCAGGCACAACTAAATCTAATCTAAACATCTCCTCCATACTCGGCATCTGTGGTGTAACTATGCCGTTTCTACTCTTTGCTGTGTCCTTTTTAGTTTCCCCCAAATTACACTAATTAGCTCATTCATTTCTCCAGGACTTTTAAGCAAAGGTTTCCATTAGAGTATACATAAAATAACAGGGAATTAAATGTGGGTATTGGGAAATTGTGAGAACCATTAATCAGTGGCTTCTTGGCTGAAAGGTTTGTTGACCTTGCACGGTCTTGTTTCAAAGTCCTCCAGAGCTCAGACATCCTTCTTTTTGTCTTTCTTAACTTGGCTCTATTAACATTACCTCCTCACAAGATAAAAAAAAAAAAGGCTCTTTTAGTTGAATTCTTAAAGCGAGTGAAATAACTGCGTTTGCGTATCTGTGCAGTCATATGAGTGAGTCACTTTAAAATCTCCAGGAGGTGATGGCGCGATAAACTATGATAGCCAAGAAACTGGCAGTAGTTTCTTGTTGCAGATTGGCAATTTTATTCCTCGTAACATGTGTTTAATCATTATTATTACTGTTATCAAATCATTAGTTTAGTTGCTTAAACACAACAGCAATTTCCTTGTCGCTCTTTATGCTACCTTGGCTTTTAATATTGTTTTTGCAAACATTCCCATATGTTGTTTTGGGAGTCAAATTCCACACATTCCTCTCAACGACATTAAACTCTTCTTTCTCGGTCTCCACTTTCATTGCTACATTATACATCATGAGCCATCAGCTTGCTGTATGCCATGCCGCTACTGTAAATACAACATTGGGCTCCTGCTTACACTGCCAAGTATTTGGTATGAGCTTTATACAATTACTATTGTCCAAACCTGCGATGCCGTCACGACCCATTCAGTGTTTGCACAAAGCCATGTGTCAAATCGTCTGTCGCCCAAATTCTTTTATTAAGCTTGTTGCAGCGGTTCCTTCCTTGCCAGCCTCCAGTTTCAACACCTTATCCACATGTAGTAATTGTTGCTCAGATGATGTTCCAAATCTTTTAAAAAATCTTCCAGAAATAAACTAAAGTCAGAAAGGTTCAGATATCAGTAATTTATTGGTGGTTGTGTAGAAATCTACCATTGTGTCACAGATTTATCAAACTGATGATCTTGTGCAACCAGTATAACCCTCACCATGCTTAATACTTATCTTGAAGAAAACCAGAGCTTAGTAAATTATTGCCTGCTGTGTCACAAAGAAAGTAATAACTCTGGCAAGTCAGCAGTCGGAGATAATGACATAGAAGATTATGGCAGGTATTGTCAATATTAATGTTACAGAGGGGGAACTGTTAATGACTGTCGTTCTGAGGAATGTTCTAGGTCATGACTGTCGAGTGAGATTAAACGTCTGCTATTTAACATTAGATTCTTTGGATCATCTTAGCAGCTACGATACTCTGCCGCTATCAGAAAGTCCTTAGAGGCTGTTCAGTTACTACGAGTGACCTTTACGGAAGGTGAACCCAGAGTAGGAAAAAGCTGAAGCGATTCCTTTCCTCTTCTTTCAGAGTTGTTCACAGTGTGTGATCTGTATTTTTGACCTTACATCTGAGCTCAAGTTTTACAGCAAAGTTACAGTTACAGCAGATGTTTGGCCCTTGTTCTGCAAATACCTTCTAGATGTTTTATCCTGATACATGCTAGTTCTTATGAAAGCTCCACAGCTAAATTAAAAAAAAAAGAGCAGAGCCTCATACTCGTCTGTAAACTATTCTAGATTTTGGAGCATTGGTCAGACGAAACAAAATGTGACTTTATGGACTGAAAAAAGTGACTAAATAACCACAAAAATAATCAGATTTATTGATAGTGAGCATAATTGCTGATTCTCCTCCAGCTGGGATAACATGACATAATCCTGGGATAGTTAGATATACTTAGTTGTGCTTTATTTTGCCTCGTGTCCCATATGAACTATTGCATTGTCTAACAATTGCAACTAAAACCATCAAGTTAAACTCAAACATCAGGATATGTCTTTCTGGCTGATGAATAATGTCAAAGAACAAAATATCAGTGTGGAAGAAAAAAAAAAATCCACTTTGACATCAGGAAGAGAAACTTTAGATAAAACAAAGACATCTGTCTAGCTTTTTATAGGCCATGTGGATACCTTACTCCTCAGAGTGTTGTGCTCAAAAAAAACAAATGCAGCCAAACCCATCCACGCTAATGCAAACACGCAGATAAAAACATCATACTCCCTCAAGGAATACAAAGATGCTCCGCAGTTTGTAAGACCCCCTGGTCTGGACATTCAAACCCATTTCACATTATATCAGTTAGAAATAAAGCACCAGCACGTCAAAATGTGTCTTTTTCTGTAAGCACACACCGGTCGTCAAAACAAACAGGAGATAAAGTGGAGCAACGCATCAGCGATTCCAGAGGTAGACGAGAACATAGTACATTAAGAGGGACAGTTTAGTCTGCCAGTGCTATATCCAAAAAAACAATCCATGGAGGAAATAAATTTTATTGGAACACATAAAAAACTACAGAGGGATCGTCTTGTGAATGCTTGGATACCTTTGTGTTTTTCCAAACCACCACACAGAGAAATGAAAACAACTATTGAAAGGTCACTTATTCTGCTCAGTCAGAAAATTTAAGGAATTACTGCTATAAAACACAAGTTTCTGTACAAGACCAGACTCTTAGTCAGAGTTCACTCATTCCTGTTTTAAATGTGTTGTTGTTGCTACAGCTATGTTATATTATGTCCCCATTATTATCAATAATTATAATGTAATTATGGACAATTGTTTAGCGATGCCATAAAGTACGTTGGAAAAATATGCTTGTCCTCATGCTGATATCTGTCTGGTGGAAGCAGGCCATTATAGACAACAGCGATAAACCCAAAACACTTAGCAACATAAATCCCCGTAGAGAATAAAAGGACATTTTATGGGCTTCTGTGTCCAAAAAATAACTCCGCTGTCCAAGAGCTTCATGCGCTGCTACATGAATAAAAATAAATTATTTCTGGAATTTTACTAAGAAGGCAGATGTGCAGAAGTGATTCTTGCAGAACATTATTAATATACTACTATACTTATAAGAATACACAAAACTACTAATTATACCCATGTAAATTAGTTATATATACATAGTTAATGTATACTTGAAAGCTTATACGGTCATTTGCTTTTTAATTTCTTTTTAAAGGTGCATTAATTCATTTTTGGCCACTAGGAGGCGCACAAAAAATCAAAACAAGCAAACAGTGTATCACATTACCATTTATCCCAACAAGCGATCTCTGCAAGTGACCCCTTGAATTTGGCTGTTTTGTAGTATATAGATGAGAACATTAGATTCAGAAAATTCAGAAACTTTCTGCACAATGTAGAGCTTATGGGGAGTGTTGAATCCTGCATTTACTGCAACTTTTCATTAAATGCCAGTGGGCACAGTTATGTGATAAATAAAATGTAGGAAGCAAGCAAGTAACAAAGAAACTGCAAGGACTAGATTTGGGTCTTTTACATGAGAAATATCTTCTTGAATGAAATCCTCTCTCTTCCATTTGAAACGAACTGCTCTTTGCAATGCTGTTTCTGTCTGTATCCAGGGTGAGTGCATACACTGTATGTCTGCTCAGAGAAGTAATGGTGGCCCCATTTGATCACTGGCATGGTACATTAACATAACCTATTGGTTAATGACTGTTTAAACTCCACGCTCACAGTCTGCGTGAGCCGCACAGATCTGGTACCTTGGTGAGGCCTCTCATTCTAAAACAAGCAGGCAGTCTGGTTTGAATTTGTGCAAATGCATCGCTTAATTTAATGTAATTAATTTAAAACTCTGCTTTTAATTCTGGCCGTTTTGTTTTCATTTTCTCTCTCGTGACACAATGGAAACAGCAAGGCCCGGTAAATGTTACAGGGAAAAAAAAACAAGGAAAATGTGCTGTCAAAGTGTGTGGCAAAACAACACGTTGCTGTTAATTATACGAAAGTCTGTCATTGTGGTTAATACACTTTTAGAGGAAAAGCTCAACATTTTGAGAAGTACACGTATTCACTTTCTGGCAGGGAGTTCAGTGAGAAGATTGATATCTATTTCATGTCTGCATGGTCAAGTATGAAGCTACAGCCAGCAGCCCTTTGAGTTTACAATATAGACTGGAAAAAGGGAAGAACTTGTCTGTCTCTGTACAAAAAACATTTGCAAAAACACATCAGGCAGACTGTTTATTTCTTGTTTTTATACTAAGCAGTTCTCTCCTGTCTACAACTTCATATAGAAAATTGAAAATCTATGAAAGTAGCATCTTCTCATCTGACTCAAATATGCATATTTCTCAAAACATTGAGCTACAACTTGACAGTATGCAGCCATATGGAGTGAAATACTGTTAAAATACTGTATAAGGACTCCTGTCCACATCAGCTCAACAATCATTCTACCGTCTGTAGCTACACTGACTACGTACAGCACTCCTGCTGTGTTGGCATATGCAATATTCATATATTTAATATGTTATATTTAGCAGAACATTTTTTTCCATGAGGCTAACTGCAGCAAAGCACCGACCATTGTTCAGCTACCACCTGACATAATAGAATCAATAACTTTCTGACTAATTCTCTTAATAAGGAAATCTTTCCGCTTTTGTGTTTAGAAACTCCTCTTTTCATTTATATAAACTTTCTCTTAAGATGAAGACAAGTGCAGACTGTGTGCGATGCTGACACCTCAGGAAATTATACAGAGCACGGCTGTCTGCGGCCTGTTATAGTTAACCCTCACCGGCACTTCCATGTGGTTCTAACTCAAGCCATTCTGCTGGATGCAGGCCAGATATTACCAATCCCCTTCAAACACTGTGGTTACTATGAAAGCATGCAAATTCCACTTTGGGGAAATGCTAAAAGAATCCAGAAGGGATTATTAGTAATTTAATTCCTTTGTTATTATTCACAGATTTAACAGTTCATTGCGTTAACAGTGTGGAAAAATCTTCTGAAAAATAAACACCGTTATACAAATAGCCATACTATGTAAATGATCCAAAAAAAATGGATGAAAAATGTATTTTAAGAAAAGTGGTCCCCGAAGACCTGCCCTCCTGAAAGGTGATCTAAAATCAACAGTAGTTTATGACACATTAAAGGGGAATATCTTTCATCCCACTGTAGAAATGAAGGTTGACAAAACTCATAAAGATTTTGATGTCAAAAGCAGATGTTCTTTTCTTGGCCTACTGTGTCACTACCTACTCCTGATGTTTTAACAAGAAATACTGTATATCCAAATACTGTACAATGAAAAGGTGCTCAGTCATTCAATAATCTATTTACAGTAAGGCACACAGCATTGGGCTCCGAGTCAGTACATTTATTAAATAATTCAAAATCCTCACAAACTATGACTCTAATGTTCATGTTTTGTCATTCGACCTACAGTACATCAAACCAACGTGGTAATCTTTACACCTACTAAACCTCAGGATATTACCATGGTCACTTGTTGTGCTTACATGGACACTAGCACGAGTCATTTAACCACCTCAGTCAGAACAGATTGGCTTGAATTGGCCCAAATTTTCAGTAGGATTGAGAAGGGTGGCATAAACCTTAAGGCAATCCTTTTAGTGTCTAATAGCCATGCAAAGTGATTGGAAAATCTTTATTTGTATGCATGCTTGCATGTAAACGTCAGGTAAAGCGACAAGTAAACTATATTCTGATTGAGGTTTTGGGGCTTGTAAACATCTATATATCTTAAGAGAACATTTTATCTATTTAACTCTAAACTGTAACTGGGTGACCAGAATAAATGTAAAAGAGCTTTGTCCTGTAATTGTGTAGATGTGAAATAATTCGTATTGTGTTTCATGTATATTCTCGTGACACGCAGTGAGTAACTGTGGTATGTGACATACTGTATGCCCACTTGGGGCTTTGTGGTTTTTCTGTTATTTTAAAGCCGTAGTGAAATATTATATTGTATCCAGGGACTACACATAAAAATTAGCCAGCACTCACATTATAATTTAAACTGCAATGTAATGCAATGTGCTCATGTCATTGCAAATAAACCAGACCCTCCTCTGAATACAGGGAGGAGGGTGAGGTAAGGAGGAAGATAGATGTCAGACTAATTTAAGCAGACTGGCATAATGCGGCACTACAACTTCAGCATAATGCGGCCTTGTCATACACTGATGTTGATGATAGTGGTGAATATCGTTAAACAGAATCATAAGTGACTCAGATATACTGAAATTCAGCAGCAAAATTCTCAATGGAAGGGGAAACATCTGTGCTGCTTAAAACCCACCAAACCTGAACCCGTTCTTCAAAACTGTGTTATTAACATTGAATGTTCCAGCTGTTTACAATTTCAAATGACTGGTATATGAATGTGTGTTCACTGGTGCAGGCGGGACTTGTCCTTTGGCTAGCTGCGGTCCTTCAGGACAGAAGAATTTGCGGGTTATTATATTCACTAATGGGAGAATAACTTCACCCAATGATGAATAACAATTAACTACGAAAAAAAAAACGACATCACGTTGAAACACATTGCCAATTGATTTCAATTAGTTGATTAACTTGTCAAGTAGTTTCACTGGAATGGGTGTACAAATATTGTTTTTATGCAAAGTGCAGCAATAGTATAATTTGTAATACACAGTTTTTTTTTCTGGGTAAAACTAGAGCACAGTCTTGGATTTACAGAGCAGACGCATGGAAGCAGAGAAACCACAGCCTGTGGTGTACTTATCACCACATCCCTTAACCATTGCAAAACCAAAGCATGACCGAAGCGTGACCACACTACAGTTCTCCATGGAAAGAAACAGATGGGTGAAGGAGCATCAGCCAAAAGAAACAGGAGTTTCTTTTAAGAAACCAAAATATCAAGACAAAAAAAAAAGTTGTTGATGCATGGTTTAGAGAAGGAAAAAGTGCCTGTGACCTGAAGCTGAATGTGAAACAGACCACACAAGGTCTCAGAGATCACCAGATAAATCATCACAAAACATTAAATGTATGTGCCGCAATTTAGAGTGTATTAAAAACATATATTTAAGAACATTTCGTGAAAACCAAAACACTCCTTCATAAGTGGAAACAGTGGCCAGTTCTTTAACCTTGATCTGAAACACAGTATAGGAAAAACATAGTTGGGCAAAGGTCCTGGTAGATTTTCAGCTGTGCCCTTTGATAGAGGAGGATGTCCTCATTATGCTTTAAACCTGGCAATTACAGCGTATTGTCGACGTAAGTGAACTGTTTACGATATGTCAAAATTCTTCACAATTGTCAGCCTATTCTGAACAATGTGAAGCTTTAAGACACATTAAAAAGCATTTGAAGTCTTGATCTTTCCGGTAAAGGCATGTTTTTGTGTAACAGTCTGCTTTCAAATGGAAACAGATGGCAAAATGCATGTAAGAAACCAAATC